>NW_020798236.1:0-59638 GCF_002237265.1 Aspergillus thermomutatus | reverse complement strand
AAAACGGAAGAGACATCAAGCTAATGAATTAGGAGGTACAGACTGGAGTGTAAATGTTTTTTTCTGGGGATGTTGTGTGTGGTGGTTGGGATTTTTTGTTTTTTTTTTTTTTTTTTTTTTTTTTTTTTTTTTTTTGGTTCTTTGCTAATCCATGAAATCTTGGTGGTTTTTCAGGATCTTAACACAGTCAATCTCGAGAATCAGCGCTTGATCAATCCCGATGCAAATAGTATTGACGAACATGAGTGACCAGAATGAATGTAATCCAGGCTGCATGGATGGAGTTGGGTTTTACAATGGGTATGGAGCATACTACAAAGCGTTATGGCAAGCGATCGAATCACATATCCTGGACGATGGATGATCATGGACACTTATGATGCAGGATGTCCTCTTAGTTTATTAGAGCTATAGACTCAGACAGTTTTGTTCTTGTTTTCAATCTCTTTCTCTAGATTACCGTGGTGTCCCGCTGAGTGAAGGGATGAAGGGCGTTATTGTGAAAGTTCTCGTTACTTTTCTGCATGTTTGCGGCGTATCGCAGAGCCTGCTGAGTCGGGGCTCATTCAGGGCGCGGTTCTCAAAATGGGCGAAGAATGTCCTTATTGAGGATACTTCGGTTCAGGGACTCCTGGCTGAATTGGAGGAGTTGACGGGGCAGGAACATAAGATGGTTTCTGCGCATACTTTGAACCTCACGAGTCAGGCTTTGAAGAATACAGCGGTGTTGCTTGAGAAAAATGAGATGGAGGTTGAGAGGGAGAGGATGGACAAGTTGAAGGCGCTGTTAGAGCCTGTTTCTGCTTCGGGGCAGGCCTTTTCGGCTATCAATGAGGGTCGGATTCCGGGGTCGGGGAGGTGGGTTGAGGAGAGGATTAGGGAGTGGTGGGATGGGAACGAGCCTTTGCTTTGGATCCATGGCGGGCCTGGCGTTGGGAAATCGTATCTGGCGTCGAAGATTATCAGTGATCTTGCGAAAGAAGGAGACGCTGTTGTTGCATCTTTCTTCTGCAAAAATAATGATGTTGATCTGCGCTCGTTTAACAAAGCTCTGCGGACCCTGGCATGGCAGGTGGTTGTCCAGCGGTCGACTTTCGCGGTCCATGCTGAGGAGTTTTGTTTGAAGGGAGATCCGGGGAATAGTTATGTTGTTTGGAGGAAGCTCTTGCTGGATTATTTTGAGGCACCATCAGACGATAGAGTTTATTTTATTATTGACGGCATTGACGAGGCTGATCCAGACGAGCAAGAGCTGTTTTTCAGTCTGCTTGAAAGGACATACTCGGATGGCATGGAAAGAAAGCCACTAGTACGAGTCGTCCTTCTAGGCAGGGCGCAGAATTCTTGACGAACACTCGCTAGGATGGGTCCATGACATTGAAATCACCAACAATCAAAACAAGGATGATCTGCACGGATACGTCTCTCAGAAGCTCCAAAAGACCAAGCTGTTTCGCAATGCTTCAGACTTCCAAGACGAAGTCGTCCGAGATATATGCACACGAGCAGAAGGCCTCTGGAAATGGGCCAATCTTGTCATAAAAAATGTACTGCGCTGCAGAACAAAGGAGCAGATCCGCAAAGTTGTCAAGACCATGCCTAAAGGAATCAGCGCGATGCTGCGTGAGGAGCTGCAGCGGCTTGCGAGGGAGTTATCAGCATCAGATACAATGTCTGATGAAGAAGGGCCCCAAATTCAACAGCTAAACATCATACTCTCCTTCGTGACACTGGCTCAGAGACCTCTGACTGTAGAGCAGCTTGATCTCATTCTGGAGATTCTTCTCGGAGAGGAGGTCCTGAATCTCGAAGATGATCTTCGCACAGTGTACTCGCCGCTGTTTTCGCTGCGGCTGCCAGAGAACGAGGAAGATGCATACAACAGATCTGCAGTTGTCACGCTGCGGCATCTTTTATGAATTTTTCGAATCGTCGTCTATAGACGCTGGGCCTGTACATGTCAACCGCGATCAGGCCGGTGCGAATTTTTTGTTCATTATGCTGTATGCTCTCGCAAAGACTGATGCGCCAAGTTCCTATAAGTTCCTAGGGCCTCTCAAAGTATACGAAAAGAGGTGCCTCCCATTGCATCTCAGGTCAGCGGATCCAGAAAAAGTAGCGGCGGGTCGACGAGAAGATGTCTCATCTCTTCTTGCGGATCTCTTGACCGATGAATCATTACTCAAGAACTGGATCATTAACCAAATCTACACCCGGTTCTTCTCCAGCCACAACTTCCACTTATCCACTGAGATCTTGGACCTTGGGCAGTATTAGTTCAACTGTGGCAATTAGGATACCGCAAACCAGGTAGCAGAGGCAGTCCTTGCTTGGCTTATCCCTGATAAGTGGAGAACTTTTGAAGAAACAGCAGGTGACAATGCATGTCCCTTTGAAGTCCTGTTCTTGGTAATGGTATGAACCATCGGGCACGTCATGGTATCATTGTTGGGAAGGACCCGGGCCTTAGGCTTCCCGGGGTAGTCATGGGGTCCACCAGTGGTCTTGATCCACCCGCCACAGGCAGAGCATCGGACAGCCATGTTGATGTTGGCTAAAGTCGTGGATCACAGTGGTTTAGAAGGCAGATAAATTTATAGTTAACGATGATCAAAACAGACTTGATAAGCACGGGGACGATAAAATAGTTTGGACCGAGTCTGGCAGAGATGAAGGCAGTATTTATGTTCACACCTTCCAGGTGACTTGAGTCCTTGACATATGCTACTCCCTTTTGAGGCAATGTTATATCTTTGCGCCAGATGCCTGCTGACGCGTCCGTGACTTAACCAGCCTAAGTGATCCAGTTAGAACAGTGAATCACAATATCCTAGGATCAGCATATGGGACTAGTAGTCAAGAGTTTTGCTGCACGCTTGTTGGGACTTGTGGTTGTCTCATTTGGTGCTAAGCTATTGGTTTGTTGCGCCCTCATGCCGCCCAGTACTCTGTTTTAATGACCGTGCGACCACAATATCGTTAAAAAAAAGCTCTATTCACGTTGTCGTTCGAAAGCAAAACTCAAGGAGCAATAATACGCTCTCTAACTCAAAAAACTCCGCATATTACTCTGTTTCTTCTTCAATCATGAATCCGTATGTGACGGAGCCAGAGCACATCCCCTCCACTGACCTATACGCGGATGTTCCACTTTATGGACGGTACCGTCTGAAACCAGGCGGCTTTCGTGTTAATCCAGAGCACGTTGGCTCCCAGTCCTCGCACTCGATGCAATACTGGGAGTCAGTAGTTGGCCTCTGCGATGAATCCGTCAGAATATATCCGGCGAACGAAGGTGGTCGTGATGTGTTTGCTCTTGGAAGTGTCATTGTCAAATCAAGTCACCTACATGAGACACGAGAGATTGACTATTCATTCGCTGACGCTAATGAGGTCCGCGCCATTACTATTGCCAAGGACATACTTGGAGATATTAGAGTGCCGGAAATTTACTTTGCAGGCAAGGTATTTACTCTCTGGCTGTTTTATGATTATTTTAAATACTTACACCACTTCAGATTCATGACCGCCAAGTGCTGATCCAAGAGAGACTCCCGGGTGTTGCTTTGAGTGTTGCATGGCCGTACCTCTCTCAAAGCGAAAAGCAGTCCTTTAAAGAGCAGGCACGACTGATACTTCGACAGCTGCATACAGTCAAGCCTATCGATAGATGTCAGGTGCGGTCTCACGTTGTCCGAGATCCCTACATCCTCAGTAATGGCCGGATCAATCCTTTAGAAGGCGCGATTCTTTTCTCTGATACTAATACCGACCTGGATATGAGCTTTATGCATAGCGACTTCACCCAATCTAATTGCATCGTTGACAATGGCAAGATCGTGGGGCTCATTGATTGGGAAATGGCTGGATTCTTCGGTTGGAAAACGGCTGGCGAAGTCCATCGGAGGATCCGAACACCACAAAGGGAACATTTCGCGAATGCCTCTTTGAGCGAAGAGAGTCTTCAAGATATTATGTTTTGGAATGATCTCTATGATGATGGCATGCCTGACTTATAAAGATAGCTGGGATTTGTATTGTACTCCAGTTGTTTATGCTCTCCCGTCTCCCTTTTCTTTGACTTGTCCAAACAGACCTTAAATCAGTCAACCAAAAGATTTATTGCTAGATGATGCAGGCGATAAACGGCTTCAAGCCAAGTGGTTACGAAAGTGCAGTTTTATGTCACTACTAGTATATCCACACCGTCGAGTGTTAATTTTCAAGCATAGAGCGCTTAACCCCCAGGGGAGGTGAACATTTGGAGAAGAAACCATCATGGAGAGGTAATATCTGTCACGCTTTTACCGGTATCTAAAGCTTCCAACTTTATGACCTTACCAGTCTCCTAGGGCGGCATAATGAGCGGCGTGCTAGATGCCTACTGAGTTTGATAGTTAGGTAACTTAGGTCAGCGCGCAGGTCTGCGGGTTTTTATCCAATAAGAGCCTCAGAGCTCTGCACAGACGCCCGAGATAGCGCAGTCGATCACAATTTGGGGTTCTTTTTTTTAGGGTCTCTTTTAAAGTCCACCTTATTTTGATGCTCCTGTAAATCGACCTCAATATTGTAATCGAAGAAATATGCGCGTATTATGCAAGTATGGATGGCAACAACTCCCATCAGGTCGTTAGTGATTTAGCCTTGTGCTGACGCTACACCCATTAGGACTGCTCAAGAAAATAGGCAAATGACGCCATCAACTGAGGAGATGAAGCAATCAATCAATCACATTTCAAAATTGTCTGGGTCGCTGATAAGAGTCACCTTTTTTTGACGTCCCTGCTAGTCGACCTTAATGTCGTTGACAAAGAAGTATGTGCCATGTAAGTATGATTGGCAGTGATTGCTTGATTCTATGGGCAACAGCCTAAACGGCCATTTTCCTAAGGGCAGAACGAGGATTCTAAATTGCATACAGTATCAAAAAAGAAAAAGATAAATAAGGAGCCAAATGTCCCTCAAGCCTTTACTGGGACCCATCACCAGTTCATGGCTTTCAAATCGCTGTTCAACTCCATATGTTCTCAATGGAAGTTTTATTTTGACAATTTTGTTCATTGGCTAATGACTCTTTCACAAAAACTACAGGGCTCAAAGAGAGTACGCCCTGATTCCTTTATCTTGCCTTGGGGGAAGGATCCAGAACTGGAATACCCACCTCCTACGCTTCAGAACGCCAGGAGCCCCAACAGGGAGGCTAGTGTAATAGTCAACCAGTGCCGAAGTTCGTTGGCTCGTCCGGCATCCAGCCTTGACGACGACATCGATCCGCCGGGGTTCTCGTATAATACGACGCCGCCTCTCGAACCACTAGTGAGACAGTATTGACGGAGAGCTGAGTTAAGTAAGTGGTGTCTACTGTAAAGCTTAACTTCTGTTACTAAATTCATTTGTGATGGATGATCTAACTGGCGCCTTTAATTCCAGGACTCACTAGATCTATGACGTTGGACACACTCTCCTACCTAGTACCTCACTTGTATGTTACTTGGTTTATACTTGTTCTGGTTGCAGTGACCTGTTACTGCTTGAGACTAGTATATCTAAGGATTTGTCAAGGCTATTGAACGAAAATTTAGAGACCTACAGTGGACTGTTTTCACAATGGATATGCTATCCAAAGGCTCTATCAAGGCTCAGCTCATTTCAACAAGCTGCTGCAAAGCGCATTAGTTCATAACCTTTAGCTAATTTGGTGAGTGCATCAATGCGGACCTTTCTGGGAACACTCTCTGGTATATATGGGAAAATTTTGCAGGAGTCTTGGATTCAATTGAGTTTCGCATTAACAACAGCTTTCCACTAATTGACAAGATGATAGGTCACATGTGGCTTCCAGAACATCTTATGAAGCAACAGGAATTTTGTCGTTCTGCAGAGTGGGTGTAAGTGAAATTCTATGGTATTATGTCCGCATTTTAACACTTCACAGATGGGGGGTACTTTGGCTGTATACCTACATTGGTTACATCGAGGAAGTTTCTACAGCGGGGATCTCTCTTGACCACCTATTGGAGTTGCTGGTTGGCAGACAATTAGAAGCCCTAACCTTTGTTGGAGTGGGACGCTTACAAGTCGAAAATGATGGTATGCAGGGTCGTTCGCGTACTGAAAGCGACGACGACAGGAGGCAAGATCCATCGAGACCGTGGGTGGTGTGCACTGTCACCCTGAGCATCACGAAGGAAAACGGGAGCGGCTGGAAGGGGGCAGTGGTCTGGGCAAAGACGGTCTGGAAGAGGAACATTCGGGGAAGTATTTGATGGAGGCGAGTAATTGTATCTAGACCACGAGGTATTTGGATTCCGCTGTTCAAGGTCGCTCTTTTGGGTCTCTTCGATAGTACTTAATAGCGAAAACAAGAAATAAGCTTGTGAAGGTTGTGGCCGGACTAGCCCTTGCGAAGTATCTCATTTGGACTATAAGACCATAAAGATAAATTCCCCATGTTAATTAAGAGCTGGAGGGAAAATATGCACCTAAAAGTTGCTAATACTAATGGCCAGTCTTTGTTCACAGCTGCCTCATCCATCTGATACTCATTTTTTGCAATGGCAGCACGGGTCTGATATTCCTGATAATCTTACGATATACCTAAAGAGAAGTAGATTAAGATTGGAAAATTCAGAACGTCCACGGCACCAGGCCATTCATCTTAGTCCGATACCACCAACATGCCGGCTGCTGCGAGGTTTGTGTTTTCTGTGCCTATATGCTTGATAAGTGTTTACTATATTAGTAAGAATTATAGCTAGGGCTGCGATGGCATTGCGCCGGATGGGCCGCTTTTCTGTTGAGTTTGTCTTAGATCAGCTGATGAGCACAGACTTGCGTTTGCTAGCATCTAACAGTCTTTTCCTGGTAATACTCCGTTCTTCGCTCATACCGAGTCGGACGTCGACTGGGAAGGCCCACTTTGCAAGTATATTGAGGGGCTCCATTGGTTAACTTCGAACCCCCAGCGATAGATCAGTGGTTGTTGACCAACGTAGACTAGATGCCTGTTAAAGCATCAGTGACATGTGTGAGGTCAGCGTTAAATGTACTGCTGTTAACATCACCCCACAAGACCATCCAGATCTCGCAGGCCGGTTGAATAACCTGGGCGACATGTTCTCAGACCGATATTATCGAACCGGGAAGATGGATGACCTGGAAGAGGCTATTCAAAAGGCACAGAGAGCCATTGACATCACGCCAGAAGACCATCCAAATCTCGCAGCCTGGTTGAATAATTTGGCCAACAGGCTCTCAGCCCGATATAATAAGATGCATGAAAAGAAAGATAGGTTTACATGTACTGACAGCTACATAAAAGCCTATAACTGCAGCAGTGCAAAACCTCTAACTCGAGTTCAAGCAGCCCGCGAAGCCATCAAACTTCTAGTTGAGGATGAGGATTTTCCAAAGGCCGTTTCCTTAGCTGACAGAGCTCTCTCCTTGCTGCCTTTGGTGTGCGGCCGCTCCTTAAGCCGAGAAGACCAGCAGCATGCCATTACCCAAACAGCTGGCCTGGCTGCAGAGGCCTGTTCCGTTCTCCTCAAAACGGCGGGTGATCCGGTGCGTGGAGTGGAGTACTTAGAGGAGGGACGCGGACTTATCATTGGCTATCTCATTGATGGCCGTAGCGATATTTCGGACATGACAGAGAAGTATCCGATTGAAGCGAAAGAATTCGACCGGCTCCGGTATAAAGCTTCTGCTCCCACCAGCCTTGAGAGCCCCCCCGAAATCCGAAGGCAGCTATCCCGAGAACGTGATGAGGCTGCGAATGATTTAGAAAGGCACTTGAAACATATCCGCACTTTGCTGGAGTTTGACCGATTCCTTTTGTCTCCTTCATCTGATAACTTAAAGCATTATGCTGTTGAGGGTCCAATTGTGATTGTGAATGTCACTTCTATCAGCAGTGATGCCTTGATCATCTCACCATCAGGCGCCAAACACGTCCCTTTGCCCGACTTTCCCGCATTAGATGTGGGACAATACCGTCCTTGGGCATTGACCAGAAGCTCATCCCGGTTCATCAAGAAGGAAGGGGGAGGGAGTCAAGGCCAAGATGCTGAGTTTCGGCAATTCTTGAGCCGTCTGTGGTCCGACTGTGTCTGTCTGGTGCTGGATGAATTGGGCTTTCTTCAGCCCGTGTGTGATGAGGAGCTTCCTCGGATATGGTGGATAGGCACTGGATTGGCTAGCGGTCTCCCATTCCATGCGGCCGGTGATCATTCGGAGGGCTCAGCCGAAAATACTTTTAGTTGCGCTATTTCCTCCTATACTCCTTCCATAAAGACATTGCGGTATGCCAGGGATCACGCAGCTGTGAAGCCTTGCACGCAATTGCTTCTGCTGGTGACCATGTCAAGAACTCCAGCAGTACATGATCTTCCTGGCGTTGAGGCAGAGGCTAAAGCTATCCAGGATACTGTCAGTGAACCTCATGTCCTGCAATCATTGTCCCAGCCTAGTGCGAAGTTGGCCCTGCAGAGGATGAAGGATTGTAGTGTCGTGCATTTTGCGTGCCACGGATCGTCTGATATGACAGATCCCTCTAATAGCTACCTGGCACTACAAGGGGAGTCAGACTTATTCCCTGATCCACTCACTGTACAGAAGATCTCGGAGTCGCATCTGGGCCAGGCATGGCTTGCATACCTGTCGGCGTGCTCGACGGCTGAAAACCAGGTTTCGGACTTGGCGGATGAGGCTCTCCATCTGGCGAGCGGCTTTCAAGTAGCGGGTTTTGGACATACTGTGGCGTCTATGTGGCCCTCCCATGACGACACCTGTGTGCACGTGGCAAGCATCTTCTATCGTGAACTTCTCATAAATGGTGGCCTGCAGAAGGGCAACCGGGGAGTGGCGGCAGCGTTGCACAGTGCTGTGGCAGACATTCGCCGACGACATTTGGAGCAGCCGTACTCGTGGGCACAATATGTCCATTTCGGAGCCTGAGTTAGGTATAGACGCTTCTGTTTTGACCCCGTCAGTTTGGTCATTGACAACAGGCTAGGAGAGTGCGCTTTGCATGGCAGCTAGCAAAGTTGCGGGGAGACAGAGAGGTGTAGAAAGAAACTCAGCACTGGTTGGACCTAGATTCAGATGCGTGTGGGCCCAGTGGCTACATCCTAGATCTTTGGTCACGCTCCTAATCTATATTGTCTTTTTTGATTCATTAGTGTTAGCTGCCTTGCTGTTCTATCTTCACCCTATTTACCTGAAGCTCACCTGAACCTGAATATAACTCACCCAGTGACCCTGCACAACACCCTTCTGCTGACATGTCCATCTCAGCACTATTACTTCTGATTATTACAAGATCCTGTGGCCTTTTACGTGTTAATCAAGCTGGCCTAGACCATGTTTGCAACCCTTGCAGGATCATTCTTAACTAAAAGGTGAGATGCAGGCCGACCGGGGACCGCCTTTGGTGGACTTCATAATTCTTTCTGAGACGCTACTTGGTTTACGCTTGAGAGCCACTGTCAGAACAAAAATGTGACATCTACTCTACCTCTCTACTGAAATTGTCATCTATATTTTCAAACTCCTAGATGGCCTGGATGATGCGTTGCACCGCTACTGCGATCTCCAGTCGAGTTCCGATACAACGCAAGATCATCCTCGTGGCATAACGGGCAAGTGCAATCCTCAACGCAAGTTCTTCTATAGCGGGCAGGCCCTTCGACAGGCTGAATATGTGCCGAAAGGTATGGTGCCTCTGGTTGGTTCCGGTGGCCAAAGACAAGTGGTATGGATTGAGGAATGGAAGGATAAGCTTTTGGAGAAGTGGACGTACACAGAGACAGAGACGGTGGATTCTAGTGATAATGGGCTGTCGGGTTGGTGTATGCAGGTCTTGCCCGAGGCGCAGAGGGATCGGTGGGAGAAGTTCTTCAGGGTATAAATCATCGTTCGAGGCATGCTACCATGAGAAACGGGGCCATAGAGATGGTTGAGATGATGAAGCAACCGAAGAGCTTGTGAGATGGTCTGCAGCAATATACTATATGGGCCCGGATTTCCGAGGTGCCTGGTCTCACACATGTCGTCCGAGTAAGCCCCGACATATATTATTCAGTAAGAGACGGACATGACATCGTGGACAAGAAATTTTCCGGTGAGGATAGGGCGAGGGATTATCTACAGGCTACCGTCAGCCACGAGGATGTACTATTATGAGCATGGCGGGACCAGAAATCCCAGTCTGACCCATGTTATCGACAGTTCAGAAAAGAGGATACACTCTTGGTCAGAAATTGTCGCCGGGATTGCCTTTGGTGGCTTTCTCCTAATGGCTTCATGTAACAAGCTCAGGATTCAGGAACCCCACAGGTGGGTCCGCAATCGGTCCAGCGTTAGTTCCCGCAACAATTTTATATCACAGGCAATATCGATGACCACATGTATCTTTACTAGAATCATTACCTGATTTGTGTCTGACAAGCGTACGTGACGATGTGGTGACTAATTCAGCTAGCCAGTGCTCTCCGTCCACTTCTTCTCCAAGCTGGCCTTGCCGCACTCACCTCTTGGCAGAGGACGCTAACCGGATCAATCCTACTTCGTCAGAGCCTGTGGGATGTATATTTTTGCCACTAGCACGCCCTTCGCTTATTAAGGGCTGTCGACTTAGTCGCCTGATCGCAGCATTTTCACTGTCGAACAGTGGCGCAGAACACAGGCATATTTTGCAGTTCACAGACCGAAGCAGTGGAAGACAGGGGATGAAGGCTGTGGGCAACATGAACCCCGCTTGGCAGCATCACTTTACGGCACATACGCTATCCTGTTCGTGTTCTAGCATGGACAGCTAGGCGGCACACACTAACGCAGCATTCCCTTCTGTTGTTGTTCCCATGCAGTCCCAGGCAGAACTGAAGTCATAATTAATTATAATGCCTCTCGCCGTCGACAAATAGCTCAGCCCTCCGACCCTGTTCTCGGCTCAATACTCCTCATCAGTGAAAATGGCCACCACATTGACCAAGGATCTCACTGAGAATTCTTTCGAGAATCCTCCCCGCCAGAGGATCCTCGTTGGATCAGAAGGAAACACTTGGATTTGGTCTCCTGACGGCTGGGACCTGACTCACTCAGCAGACCCAAGCTCGAAATTGCCAGGGAGAGGCGTCCACCTCGATTGCGAACTCGTCAACGTCAAAATTGACCCAATCAAGACGGCTTTGGTAATCATCGACATGCAGAACATCGGTTTGAACAAAGCACTCGAGCCGCCGTCCGCCCCCCCAATGTATGAAGCTCAGGACGCGATTCTCCAATACGCCATACCGGCCGCGCGCAAGCTTGGCCTCCAGATCATCTGGCTTAACTGGGGCCTCCCTGAGGATGATCTCGCCAGCATGCCACCGGCCGAAGTTCGCGTGTTTGCCTTCGATGTCAACACGGAAAAGGCCGACTACGGACTTGGGGACCGGCATGGCGACCCTGATGATCCTGCAAACTTCCTCAAATGCGGTGAACGGCCAAATCTCAACAAATTACCAGGCACGGAGCTCGGAGAAATCGTCTTGGAGGATGGCAGCCGGGTCAACGCCGGCCGGGTGATGATGAGGGGAACCTGGAATACTGCCTTGCATGGGCCCTTGGCCGGCGCGTACGAGGAGGGCAAGAAAGCGGCCCGCCCAGACGTTTGGATCCATAAAAATCGCAACTCTGGTCTCTGGAACGAGAAGTCTGCGTTTGGCGAGTATCTGAAGAAGGAAGAAATCCGCACCCTCCTGTTTTCGGGTGTCAACACCGATCAGTGTGTCGGCGCTACTCTACAAGACGCTCATGCTCAAGGTTTCGACACCATCATGCTGAAAGACGGTTGTGGAACAGATAGCCTGCCATATGCAAAAGCAACTTACGAGTTCAATTGTGCCCGATGCTGGGGCTTTCTAACCAGCTGTAAAGCCCTTGCGAAAGCAGCAGAAATCGTCTCAGTAAATCCATTATGACGGAGCTACGTGATAGAGCCACATCGTGCAAGTGTTATCTCGAGATGTGCTTCAAAAGTACTCCAAGAAGCGAAGCCGCCTCTGCTCGTCGGTCATCTTTCCGAATTCCTCTACCTCTTTATCCTTGACGGAGATGAACCACTTCAGCAAGTCTTTGCCAATCCAAGTCTTCAGAGCAACATCCCTCTTCAAATAATCCAACGCTTCTTTGAACGTGACTGGCATGCTCTTGTGCATCCCATACTCGGCCCGCATACTCTCGTCCAACAGGTGCGGGAAGAACTTGCAATCCTTCCAAACCAACTCCGTCTTGTTTGCAAGCCCATCTAAAGCAGCAAGCAAAACAGTCGCAACGAACAAGTATGGATTTGCGGTGCTGTCCATCATGCGGAACTCCCAATGCCAGTTGCCGATCTTCCGCACCGGCAAGTCGCGGTTATCGGTGCCGAATCCGATCCATGCGCCCGTAGCATCGCTGGTGGAGCGGACATAGCCGTCGTAGTTTGCCATTCCGAAGGTACAGAGCGAGCCCATGTGGTTGAGGACGCCGGCAACGAAGTTGTCAGCCGACCCATGTTCGAGCTTGTTGAGGGAAAGATGGAGGTGCAGGCCGCTTGACGGTCCAGACAGTGTCGGTTTCGGGGTCATGGTCGCCTTGAGATTCCGACGCACGCATATCGCGCGAATGGCTTCTTGCGCCAGAACAAGAGAATCGACGGCTTCCAGTGCAGGCTCGGGGGCAAGAGCAATCTCCAGCTGATCCTGGACTTCTGCATGGAAGTGGTGAATGTTGATGGAAGACTGCTTGAGGGCGTCGGCAATCTCTTCAACCAGGTCCAATGTTTCTCCGCGCAGTCCAGCCGTTCTCGAGTAGCCGTTCAGCCGATCTAGCGGCTTAATGACATTGTCTGACCCGTCCAGCAGCACGAACTCGATCTCGAAGCCTATCGAGACCTTTGCACCCAATTCCAGTTCAAGTTTTTCGAGAGCCTGGACAAGCAGCATGCGCGGACATTTGTCGAACCTCGTCTCGGCATCCTTCTGGTCGACAAAGCTCATGGCGGCCGCGTGGTCGGTTTTAAAGCCGCAACGACGCAGGGCGGACCAGTCGGGGCGCAGGTACCATGTCTCGTGATAGTCGCTGAGGGAGAAGATTCTCGGGCGGTGGATATGGGTATGATCATGCTGTTCTGGGCGAGGCAGATGGTTTCGCTGCCGCTGGCGATTCGAAGGCAGCGAGCGATTCCACCATGCAGCTAAAGAGTGGAATCACATCACAAAGAAAGCCAATTTTTACTTTCCTTTCTACTTTCAGGTGGGTCTAGTATATACATAGACCATTGCTCTATACTCAAATCATATTACAATAATACCTAACCTTTTCCCCATTCACTGATAGTTTGCTAACACTCAGCCTAAGATATGAATCTATTTATTCTATCTTTATAACATGTCCTTGGTTATCATCTCACACATAAAATCAACTTTTTCCTTCTTTCTTTAAGCACTAATCCCTTTCTTCCATCATAAAATGCTATTTCCATCCCGCCCAATGATCCAGACCCAAGATGTGAAGGGGGCCGCACTCGCCCTTGTGTTAAAAGGGGGCACAAACAGGGTACTATGGGACAGTTGCCATCTCGTCTGGGACTCTTATGACCTACTCGAGGAATCACCCACAAAAGAAAACCAGGTAAGTGCGTCTCCCTACTGCAACCACACCAATCGGGTAAACTTCCAGAATCGTGATGAATTAAGAAACTAATATTCGGTAACTCAGATGGCAGTCTTCGGGGTTAGAGGAAAGGTCGAAACAGAAGGACACGAACAACTCGATTTTCAAGTCCGGTACACTGCCAACTCCGATACTCAGCCCCGATATAGGCTTCATGTTGCCGTAAACGGACCTTCTGGTGATACTGAAACAGATGAGCAAAATGGAATAGACATTATTGAATGCAACCTGCCTGAAGAAAATGAACAGCAGAGGCGCTTCTATGAAACCATCCGCTCCCTCACACAACAAGTACAATCCAAGGGAGTGGAGGCGACAATACAATCATTCATGAATTTATAATGAAGGTGCTACATCTTATGATGAAGGTGCTACATCAGGACTTAGTGAATGGAGACGGGGTTCCCAACAGCATTCCCAATGGGGTTTCCAGTGGTGTAGTCGTGACAATAATGATGACAATAATCCAACCGGAAACAGTAACAATGGACCCCCCTGAACCCGCACCTATCTATAGCCACCATTTTCAGTAAAAGAGACCACCTCTGGACCGATACCAGTCCCCCAGGCCAGAGTGGAAAGAGACAAAGAGCCCGAGGCCATCCATGTCGACGCCCGGAGTTACAACGACCAGACCCTGGCAAAGTCCGCTATCTCCGGCGGGCTGTCTGGTGTTTAAATTCGAAAGACTCGTGAGTGTTGTCTAGTCAAGTTGCAACCTCTATCGTTCATCATGGCTCCTAAGAAACTCACCTGGCTCATCACCGGCTGCTCCTCTGGCTTCGGCCTCTCCCTGACGCGCGCCGCACAGACTGGCGGCCATAGGGTCATTGCGACCTCCCGCAATCCCTCTCGAACCCCCGAACTAGTCGCTGAGATCGAGGGTAAAGGGGGGAAATGGGTCCAGCTGGATGTGGACAGCCCGCAGAGTGGTGATGTGATTACAGAGCTTGAAAAGAGTGGCGACCATATTGATGTGCTGGTCAATAATGCTGGCTACTCCATCTACGCGCCCATTGAGACTTTCACCGAGGAGGAAATTCGATCCCAGATGGAGACAATGTACTTTAGTCCGCTGCGTCTAATCTGCGCAGTCCTGCCTCATATGCGCCAGCGCCGGTCTGGTGTGATCATCAACATGAGCAGCGGTGCCTCGCTCGATGGTATCCCTACAATGGGCGTCTATGCGGGCGCGAAGGCTGGATTGGACGGTATTTGGACATGGCTTCTCTGTGGCGAGACTGGTAGTTAACAATGGGCCTGATAGCTCTCACCAAGATCCTTGCTAAGGAGGTTGCCCCCTTCAACATCCGCACCCTGACAGTCGTCCTCGGCACTTTCAACACCAACATGCCCAATACTGTGGTTCTGGGCAAGACTCCCCTCCCAGAAGACTATAAGGGGACCTTCACCGAGCAGGTGCAGGGTCTTCTGGTCAGCGGGAAGATCAAGCCTAATGGTGACAAAGATAAAGCAATGCAGGCCTTGTACCAGGTCGTTGTTGGTGAGGGAGTCGGTGAGGGACATGAGGCAGAGAAGCTGCTGCCTCTAGGAAGTGATATGACTCCTCGTCTCAAGGGAGTCCAGGATTATCTCGGCCATGCTTTGGAGGTGTTTGGCTCTGTGACCAATAGTGTGGATGTCGATAGATAGATTTCTATATTCTGTCTTGAATGGGATCGTCTACCTCTGCCAATGGTATGATTCAATAGATTCTATTGCAAATCACCTGGCCGTATTCAGGATATCAAGTAGCCTGGTGCAAGATATTGCAGAGCTTCTGGGTAGTCGGGCTAATCTCTGTCCATTCTTAGCAAACTCCGGGAGAGCATAGCGGAGAAGATGAGGTTTCTGTTGGACATGTTGACAGTATTTTAGGGGATATCCTAGATGGCTGCCGATATCTCAACCTTGCCTAGTACTCGCACTCGAGGGCACAGACGAGGATCAAAATTCTTCCCCACCGACACAACTAGCCGACAAACTGAAAAAGCGAGGCCTCCTCAATGTGCTTCACGCGCTTGGTCTCGGCATAGCTTGCCTTGAGGACATTCACGCTGTAGTAGAAAGCGCCGTCGTGCAAGACAAACATGCTAGGCAGACCGCGGGGGATCAGAGCGAGACAATCATCGGGCTCAGAATGAAAGCCAAGGCTGTACCATGTTGAACAATGTGCGCACGAACTGACCCTGGAATGCTGCCGGCATTCCTCTTTCAGGTATGGGACAAGATCATCTTCCATGAAGACGGTAAGGTACATGCCGTCATTTGCGCGGATCCGCGTCCTTCCTTCATGTACCGAGAGCTGAAATGGGATGCCAGCGCTGTACGGATTGCCGCCGAAGATGAGCTTGCCGTTGAAATTCCCGGCATCACCGAGCCAGAGGTCGTCGCGAGTAACGGGATACAGAGCAAACTGCTTATCGGGATGGTAAAGGTCGATTCCATCTGCAGAAATAGGATGAGCGGAATTGATGACAGGCTCGGCAAGTGATAGGATAGGAGCATTATCCGCGCTGTCGGTAATTTCAGGATCCTCTGGGTCAATCTGAACGTCAAGTGCTTCATCGATATTGCCTGTCCAATGCCCCTCCTGGGAGAGGTACTGTGACCCACAGCAGATGTGAAACACACTGTCTTTATAGATGGGATGACTGTGAAGCTGGCCAACATATGCATGATCTCTAATTATGTGGATTTCATCATCTGAAAGGTAAAACAGGCTCCCATGGCCATGGTAATCACTGTGTAGTGTGAAGCTATTGTCCTCATAGCGAACAGCGAGGTATTTGCTAGTGACTATGAAACGAAACGGCCTGTCCAGCCCCTCGTCATCTGGATTGAGCTGTTCATCTGCCATGACACAATCTGTTTATTATGGTCAGCCTTTCTTCTCTGTACGGGACTCTGGAGCAATGCCATGAGTCAGTCAGTAGCTACCTACGTTGGAACGGACTGTTTCATATTTGGGTTGGGTAGTATGTATCCGTAGATGGAAGTAGATAGAAGTAGATGAAGAAAGATTTAAGTTATATGTACAATGTGGGTCCCAGGCAGGTTGAGGCAGCCATCAACATTAATGTGTATCTAAGTAGCATACTGAAGGGGGAAAGGAAATACATGGGCTCTAATGTCGGCAATAACTTAACTGCAAGAGGGGAAGTTTGAATCTTATCATAACTCATAAGCTTTCAAAAACTCAACTCTCATCATAACTCGCCCTGCGGCCTGCATTTAATAATGCCATCATGATGAGGCACCGCTAATTCTTATATATATATTAGTCACCACACCACTTTTTGAATATCCTGTCTCTATCAAAGAATCATCCACCCGTATGACCGCTCTCCAAAATGCTCAGTACAGGATCTAGAAGTGATGGCAAGAACTGGGGAAGTGACGACCTGGAGGGTCTCCCTCCAACCGTCAGTATTTATCCATGGGAAGGGCCCGATCATTTCCAGAACATCGTCAACTCAGAGCTCCATCGATTCAAAGATCAAGAACGCTCATCTCCCTGCGACTGGATAGTCTCCTCTAACGTTTCCGAAACCATTTTCGAACGCGACTTCGAAGAAGAAACCGATCTGAGCAAACAGTGGAAATCATATAATCGCTCCCGTCAACTCCTCTTCGTTGAAATCGCCAGGGGCACCGCCGAGCATACAGACGCTACGCAGACTTTCAATTATATCCTGAAGGAAGCGGTCGATCGGATGGGACTGTCGACTGCCTTGAAATGTTTCTCAGGCATCGCGATTAAAGGAGATGACCGGGCCAAATTGCCTGATAATGGCTGGGGTCCCAAGCATCCCCCGGCCGGCCGTTCTAGAAAATGGCCAACGGTGATGCTAGAGGTTGGGGTCTCCCAACGAAAATCAAAGCTCGAGGAGGACGCGCGTTTCTGGCTAGAGGAGTCAGAAGGCGACGTCAAAATCTCCCTAGCAATATCGGTGAATCGACGAATTCCGGAGATCGTGCTAGAAAAGTGGAAGGTCAGCGACGGAAAGCCAGCAATGGCACAGAAGGTGACGGTCTGGCGCCGGAATGAAGACATCTTGTTCGATAACGAGCCCCTCGTTATTGAATTTGAGGATCTGTTCTTGCGAGAAGCAGACACCCCCCAGGAAGTCAACATTGAGTTCGACCAGCGTAATCTGCGGCGTCTCGCCGAGAGCATCTGGCTGGAGCAGGGGTTCTTGGAGTAGTTTAGGGATCCGGGCTTCTTCAGAGAGACCCGAGAGAAACGAGGATCGAGGTCAGTGGTCCATTGTGAGGTTAAACGTGAAAGGAAAGCTTTGGACTGATGAATGACTAATCCAGGTAATGAATATTGAACAGTAAGGTAGTGTACCAGTAGTGCTGATACGTACATTGCTTTAAAGTTCGGTTAATTTATAGAAGCATGTCGTAATATGGGTATCAAATGCTCTGCGCTAGTGATCAGTGTAGAAACATTCTCTGGAAGCAAAGCACCGCCCCTTTCTACAAGGCCATATCGAAAAGAGGTAAAAGCATCAAGCCTCCTCAAGTCCCATCCCCTTTCCGATCTTCCGAATCAGGGCCCGCTTCAAGAATGCTTCTCGCGCCAAACTGCGCGTATGCCGCGACCACGTGTCGACACCGATGACTCCTTTGACTAAAGCAGCTTGCAGGGCGTAAATAGCCTGCTGGATTCCTCGTTCTTCGGACACGAGGTCATAAAGCTGCTTACCAACCACGGTAGGGGCGACGAGAACCTCGTCGATGGGCGGCAGACCTGATGGCGCCGCGTCTGAGCTCGAGCTTGAGGCCTGGGCTTGAGCAGTGGCCGAGGAGATGCGGGCCTGTGCGTCTGCGATGACGCCGTCGGCACGGTGGAGGGATTGCTGGAGGATGGAGGTGTTGGACTGCAGAGTTGAGTTGAGAGCGTTGATGGAGGAGATCTCGCCTTGTAGGGTTGCGATGGCGGCTTGAAGGGACTGGGACTGGGAGAGGAGGGAGTGAGCAGCGGACTCGGACTGGGAGACATTGGCTTGGACGGTTTCGGCGAGGGTCTTGGAAACAGCGTGCAGGAGGGCGTCTTTTTCAGGGTTTGGCGGGATCGGTGGTGCAGGACCTGTGGGTGTGAACGAGGGGAGTTCAAGCTCGAAGGGTGAAGTCAGGAGATCCGGTGCTTGTCTCTTTGGTTTCGGCGCTGGCTGAGGGGTAGCGATAGTCGGCTGCGCTTGGCCATGAGGTAGAGGCTGCATGGCCGGCTGCGGTGGCTGCTGGTACTGAGCACCATTCTGCCGGTACAATGAGGGATGTGCAGGAGCTTGTTGCACAGGGAACGACGGCTGCTGAGGTCCTCGAGGTAGGCTGGCAGGCGGGGGACTTCTGGGCGTGCCACCGACGCCTGGTGGAAATGTTGGCCCGGTCGTATATGCTGGCATTGCCTGGACTGCATTGTGGTGTGGTGGTTGCGACAACCCATACGAGCCCACTGTCCCTCCAGGTGCACCACTTCGCTCAGGATGGTATTGGAAAGACCTGTTGGGGACATGACTGCCCATGCTCGCATGAGATTGCAACGATTGACGTCGTAGATCTTGTTCTTTTGGCGGTAATGGCGGTAGAGGTGGAGGAGAGCTGTACCTCCCGGCTGGTGATGCTTGCGGTTGTTCAGTAGCGACCGCCTGCCCTGGCTTTGGAGGCGGCGCTGGCGGCAACTGCCCAGTCGGCTGCGGCGGAGCGCTTTGAAGGGTGGTCGGAGGACGATGCGTCGACGAACCCAGCTCTGGGGGCAGAGGAGGCAAGGGGGGAGGTGTCTGCGTAGGCCCTGACTGTTGAGGTCCTTGCGGTACCTGTGGCTGTTTGTACTTGACCGGCGGTTCCTTCGCAAAGACCTCCCGAAGAATCATCAGAAAGTCGACGAGGTTCGATCTCTGCGTAAGATGGCGTAAGTCAGTCACAATTCCTTCGGAGAAGAGTCCAATGCAAGGTATCACGCAAACGAACATCCCATGCCTCAGCCCAGTGCGCGAGATAGTGGTGATACACTCTTCCCTCCAGCGTCACATGCTGCCCTACTCGAACGGCCATGTCCTGCGTCGGAGTTACGTAGACCATTGGGGGTTCGCGTGGGTATGTATTCGGAATCCATAATGCGATTGGAAATTTGTAGACGGTGCCGCGAAATGACACTGGTATTGTGCCTGTCAGGTGGAGGAGTAAGGCCGAGAAACCGGTTTCGTATGCTGCAGGATGAACGACCTTCATTAGCACCAAGAATTCCAGATTGAATACGGTAGAGGAAAGAAAAGAGTCAATTGAGCTGTAGCATGATATACTTACTGTACACATCCGTCCGCGGCGAGAGTGAAGGATACTGAGCGAGGACATTGGCAACATCGTAGTAAGTGCGGTTGGGATCTTGGTAGGTTTGCTTGGGATCGTAGTGATCCTTGCAAAGTCAGTATTCCTCTAGGCTGGAGAGAATTGAAAGTAGGAACAAACCCGACTCAGCACACTGTATAGCCAGTTCAACGTCCTCTGCGGCACTGTAGCCATGTCGAGGGGCCTGATGCAGGAGCCAGCATGGTGGGAAGTTGTCATTTCAGGGATCCTCACCCAAGCTAAAGGCACTCTCCATCTTCCCCCGCATCGGGTCTTGGCTAGAGCCATCACTGATTCACCGCTCTGTATGTGGAAGGCTAAGTGCAGCTTGAATGCATTAGATTTCGATGCAACACTACTAACATAATTGATGTGATCGAAAGTTTTGACATAATTTGTAGAGATGACTATTGATAAATATGAGAATAGTATAGGTCAAATAGCCACGCCGCCGTCCATCACTATCGTTAACGGTATCGCTAATGCACAGGAAAAAAAGGACACTACAATACAAGAGTATCCAACGCCGTAGAATGCAAACTTTTTTCGCTCCTCCCTCTCTCCATGGGACAGCGAGAGAACAGCACTTTTTATTCGACATGGGCCTAAAGATCAAGCTCGCGCTTTCCTTCTGACCCTTCTCGCCCGCTGAGCATCAGCAGATTCCTCGTAGACCTCGGTCCAGACGTCTTCAAAAGTGGTCTTCTTCCGACCAATTTGGCCCTCGAAGAAGTTCATCTTACGCACGACCTCCATGGCGCCCGTACCCAGACTAACGGTCTTACCCATAATGATGCATTCGGAGACACCCTCGATAAGATCGGTACGACCAGCACCACCAGCGTCAAAGAGGTGGTCCGCAGTCTTTTCGAAGGAAGCGAGCTGCAGAACGGAATCACGCATTTTCGCAAGACCGAATCGGGTGATACCGAGGACCTCGCCCTTGTAAGTCATAACATCAGCAAGAAGCTGCATATGACGAGGGTCAATGCCCATGTCCTTCATGACCTCGCTGATTTCTTGGACGATTGTGACTCGGGCCGCTTCGATACCGAGAACGTCACGCATCTCCATGACGTTGTTGGTAGAAGTGCGGAGACCGTTGACACCAAGAGTGGTCATGCACTCCTTGAGCCCATAACCTTCGACAAGGAGTGTATTGGTGCTGGAGGTATCGTCGGTCCGGATGATGGCGCGGCTTGCTTGCGGGTGACCAAGCACCTGTATATCGGGAAGCATGCGCTTGAGATGCTTCAGGCGGAGAAAAGGATCAGCACTGGTTACTGCAATTTCGGTCTTGGACAGAGACGCTTTGCTGGCAGGGTCAATGTCCATGTAGATATGGATATGAGAATTGCTGCTTCGGAATTTCAGATCATCGGCCTTGAAACGCTTGTGGTTCTTGATGGCATCGACGATGTTCCTGATCTTAAGCTCAAGCGCCAGGTTCTGAATGGTCTCCCAGTTGATCTTGACAGTAAGGTAGGCCTCCTTGCCAGTCCAGGCTTCTCGGACATAGTGAATAATATCCCTCAGATACGTCTTTTCAATACGTCCCTTAACGATACGTGCCGCGATGACGTTGTCTTTGGTGACAAGGTCACAGGAAATGACAGGGGTACTGATCTCCTTGGACGCGTTGATAATTTCCTTGATACGAGGAACACCTTGAGTAATACTCATACCAGCGACACCAGCAAAGTGGAAGGTCTTCAAAGTCATCTGAGTTCCTGGTTCACCGATGGACTGCGCACCCACAGCACCAACGGCGTGGCCAGGCTCGACCTGAGCCTTCTTATACTTCATCAAGCATGATGTAATGAAGGTTCTGAGTGTCTTTTCTGTCAGCTTTCCGGTGTGGTTCAAGCCCTTCTGGCTCCTCTCGTCTGACGGGTCAATATCACCGCCACGGGAGATCAGCTTGTCAGCTTTGCTGGAGATGTATTGCTGAATTGATTCAAGGAAGTCACGCGCGCTCTCGAATTGATCAACACCGTGGTCGCTTCTGTCCATGTAAGCAAGCTTATTGCCCATCAAATCTTCGCGGACCAATTTCGCACGCTCCTTGGAAAGCATCTCTTCGCACACTTCCATAATTTCGTGTGGAAGCAGACTCCGTTCGTCATTATCGTACGTAATGGACTCAGCGTGAATGAAAGTCCGATCAAAGTGGACAGGCTTGGCTTTACCTTCCATATCGACAGGATCCAACTTGTCGTCACCGTATTGGAACTGAACGATGGCGTCTGAAGAGTTTCGGACAGTGTCATCGTATCGACTGGAAAGGTCCTCGAGAGACTTCATGAGACGACGGGACATGTAACCAGTTTCTGCTGTCTTGACAGCAGTATCGACCAGACCTTCACGACCAGACATTGCGTGAAAAATGAATTCCGTAGGTAACAGTCCAGAAAAGAAACTGTTGCGCACGAAACCTTTCGACGGAGGCTGTCGAGCGTTCTTCGGAAAGTGGGGCAGTGTTCTATCCTGGAAACCGTCCTGCACACGTTGACCACCGATAATTTGCTGACCGACGAGGGCAACCATCTGCGACACGTTGATACTGGAACCCTTTGATCCTGAAGTAGCCATGATCAGAGGAGAGTTGTACTTGCTAAGCTGAGCAATACACTCGTCACCTGCCTGTTGACGGACCTTGCTGAGAATACCAGACAGTTGGTTCTCCATAGTCTGCAACTCATCACAACCAGGGTATTTCTCAAGTGTACCAGCCTTATATTTGGCAATGACTTCGTCACACTGCGCATAAGCCGCTTCGACGAGCTCATTCTTTGATCGTACCAGACTTTCACTGGGGTAGACGTCTGTGATACCGATAGAAAATCCCATGTTTGTGAACCAACGCGCAGACAGCTTAGACAAGCGGTTCATACCCTCGGCGGCGGCTGCGGGCCCGAAATCTCTGAGCATAATGTAAAAGACATTGTCCTTCTTTCCGGAACCGATGGTGGACTTGTCCATCACACCGCACATGACTTCGGAGTTACGGATGACAAGCCAGCCATCGTTTGGATCCAGGTCTTTTGGCCGACCATCCTTTGGCGGTTTGTATTCTCTGCAAGCGGCGTCAAGGTTAACCAAAACAGGGTCATCCTTGTTGGGATGCATGAGGATGTTGAAGACCTGCTTTCCGGTCCACAGCATCTGGGGCTTGAGGACAGCAGGCGGAGGAAGATCGAATCGGGTTTCCGGCCCCAGCATATAGAGACAAATTTGCGTAAAGGACCGACGGTCGAAGAAGTTATCCTTACTGCTCAGGATATAGGCAGCACTGATGAAATCTTGAATGGCGGAAATGATGGGTTCTCCGTTCTTCGGAGTGGCCAAGTTGTTCTTCACACCCATCAGTTCCATGGCTTCGGCTCTTGCCTCTTCCGTCTGGGGCACATGGAGATTCATCTCGTCGCCATCGAAATCAGCATTGTACGGATTGCAGACACACTCGTTGAGCCGGAACGTCCGATGCGGGCGAACTTTGGCAAAGTGAGAGAGAATACTGAGCTTGTGAAGAGAGGGCTGTCGATTGAAAAGAACGATATCGCCATCCTCAATGTGACGCTCGATCACATCTCCTTCTTGGATCTGATCGGCAATCATGTCAAGATTACCGTATTTCAAGAAAAGCTTGAAATCTGAACCCTTCTTGATAATGTAGTTCGCTCCGGGCCATTTCTTTGTTCCGTTTCGAACCCTCTGCTGCAGTTTCTCCTTGTTGTAGCGGGTGACAACTTCAGGATAGGTCATGTTCTTCGCCACTAGTTCTGGGACGGCGACCTCATCAACTCGTAGATTGGGATCGGGCGAAATGACAGTTCTACCGGAGAAATCAACTCGTTTCCCAGAAAGATTACCCCGAAATCGACCTTGCTTTCCCTTCAGACGCTGTACGAAACCTCGAATAGGTTTGCCTAGATCTGCCTTGTTGAGACCAGGGACATCGCTGTTGATGTAGACAGCAATCTGGAGCTGCATGTAGTCCCAGCACTCCATGATAGTCTGAACGGGTGCTCCTTTCAAAAGGGCATTCTTCAGGTTGATGTTACTCTGCACAATATCTCCCAGCTTGGCTGTCAAGTCATCCTCGGTGGATGCAGCGTCTTGGCCAACGGAGGGACGGATACACACTGGGGGTGCGGGAATAAATTGCCAGAGGAACATTTCGGGTCTGGCTTCCTTCGGGTTCAGTCCAAGCAATTCACAGTCGGTATCGGAAATCTTCTTGAACAGATTGAGAACACGGAGGGCATTCATATCATCCTGAGCCTTCTTGTAGTGCTTCTCTACCTCCGCGTTCGAACTCCTAGCTTCATCGAATGAACGATCGAAGACGATCTTGCTGGGCGGTGGAACCTTTTTCACCGATGTCGACGCATTGAACGCACGGAATTTGTCGTGTGTGATCTTGAGCGCACTGTTGCCGGCCTTTTTAACCACACCATTGACAGCACCACATGCCTCACAGGTCCGCGTCTTCCGGCAACGTTCATTGATGCGTTTCGCGATCTGTAACCGTCGAAGGTTGTCCAAGCCCGGCCGACGCATCTCGCGGAGAAAAGCACGTCGCTCTGCCTCGGGCAGCAGAATGTGCGAACACTCCTTGCAAATCTCCTGCAGAATGCTGATAACACGTTTAAAGTAACCGACATGGAAGGAAGGCAGGACGAGCCTCACATGACCGAAATGACCGTTGCAGACCTGAAGGCTGCCACCGCATGTTTGGCAAGTCGCGGTCTTGCTCGAGATACCCATGCGCCCGTCGAGAGGACCGTGCGGGACCACCGCTCTGTCATGTTCGAGGTTGAAGAATTTCCGATCGGATACCTCAACTACAGCTTGACTGACTATGTCGTCGTTGGACCTGTCATGCCGAATCCAGAATTAGTCACAATCATCCAGCACTATGACAGCAAGTCTCTTGAAGGCGGAAGAAGAGCATTCATACAGTACACCGAATTTTAATTCTTTTATAACTTTGGGGACGCGGTCTATGACCTGGGCCTTGCCCAGGTCGACCTGCACACCTTCTGGAGGCTGCATTGCCGTTGTCAAGAGCTGATCATGGCAATGAGCCAGAGGTGATTAAACCGAGTTGCAGACGGCAACGATGTGTAGATTCGGCGGTTATATTATGCTCTAAATCAATAAGAGCGCTGTGATAGAGACAAGCGAGCCCGCTGCGATGGTCTGGTGAACCTTGACCTGAAAGAAGCTGAAGGGAAAAGGCGACCGTTGAAGGAGGAGAAATTGTTAAGATCATTGCGGCGGCGGGGTCGGCGACGAACTTTTTTGCGGCCAAAAGCTCCAGCTCCGGCCCCTCAAGGTTCCAACCAATCAACATCCAGAATTTCATCCAACATCGAGATATTGATAGTTTAGTGTTACTGTTGAATGCGATGTGGATATAGACACGGGTATATTTTTGAACGATAAATCTGGATAGATATACAACGTAAACAGGATGATACTATTATACAGATGCGGAAGCATTTCAAGTCATTTATTTGGCGAGGAAAGCCTGGAACGCCTGGTGTTCAATCACCACATTTCCAACAGCCCTGAGTCTCTTTCGTCCTTCTTTCTGCTTCTCGAGCAGTTTTCGGCGCCGACTGACATCACTAGCATGGAGCTTGGCCAAGACGTCTTTTCGGTAGGGTTTGACCGTTTCTCGGGCTATGACCTTTTTACCGACAGCAGCCTGGATCACAACCTCGAACAGTTGTCGATCAACATGCGACTTGAATTTTGTCACCCATTGTCGTCCAAGCCTTTCCACTTGACTCAAGTGGACGATGCGAGCAACGGCATCGACAGGCGCCTTATTAACCAAGAGTTGCAGCTTGACGATGTTCCCCGTTTGCCAAGCGGATTCCTCATAGTCCAGGCTTGCGTAGCCTTTGGTGGACCCCTTGAGCTTGCCGAAAAAGTCATCGACCAGTTGAGCAAGAGGCAGCTCATACTTGAGAATAACCTGTGTCGCTGTGAAATACTCCAAACTCTTCTGCTCACCTCGGTTTGCCTCACAAAGTTCAATGACCTTGCCAAGATACTCCTCGGGGAAGGTCAGTGTAGCCAGGACGTAGGGCTCTTGAATCTCAGCCACCTTAGAGCGCAGTTCTTCGTCTTCTGGGAATCTGGCAGGGCTGGTAACGATCTCTTCTTTCCCGTCCTTCCAAATGACCTTGACAGGTACTGATGGAGGTGTGATGATGATGCTTGCACCGTGCTCCTGGCGTAAGCGATCCTCGAAGACAGAACAGTGAAGGGTGCCCAGAAATCCCAGTCTGAAGCCTGCGCCGAGAGCCTCTGACGATTCCTTCTGCACGGTAATACTCCGGTCGTTGAGCACGAGCTGGTTGATACTGTCTTCCAAGTGCTCAAAGTGGTCTGCATCCACCGGGTAAGCCGCCACAAAAACCATTGACTTGGGCTCCTCGAAGCCCGGAAGTGGCTCAACGGCTTTCTCGAACCCGACCTTCGTGAATGTGTCACCAATCTTCGCTTCTTTGCTTCGTTTCATACCAGGATTGAAATAGATGTACCCGACTTGGCCGGCACGGAGCACGCTCTGTGGTGTTTCGTTTGGATACATGATGCCAACCTCGCCGACGTAGTACTTGAGACCTGTGGCAAACGACACGACCTGCTGGCCCGCTCGAATTTCACCGTCGAAAATACGAACTAGACAGATCACGCCTTTGTAGGAATCGTACCAGGAATCGACGAGTAACATCCGCAATGGCTTCTTGCAATCACCAATGGGTCTGTTAAGAGTCAGTAGCGGAAGCAGCTTATGAAGATAGACAAGGAAATGGTCATACGCTGGAATCTTCTCAATAACTGTTGGAAGTAATTTTTCAACATTGAGTCCCGTCTTGGCTGAAACCATCACTGCGTTCTCGGTGTCGAGCTCGAAGGAACTCTTCATCTGCTCAAGAGCCCGCTCTGGTTCAGCCGACGGCAAATCTACCTTGTTGATGACCGGAATCAATTCCAAGCCCTGTGCAAAAGCTAGGTAGAAGTTCGCAACGGTCTGTGCCTGAATTCCTTGACTGGCATCGACCAGGAGCAATGCACCTCCGCAGCTAGCATAACTGCGCGATACCTCTGCACGGAAGTCCACATGGCCTGGAGTATCAACCAGGTGCAACAAGTAGTCTTCACCATTGTGATTGTATATCATCGAGCACGTTTGCGCCTTCACGGTGATGCCACGTTCCCGCTCCACATCGAGCTTGTCCAACACTTGTTTGTTCGAGCCGGGCTCAATCGTCCCTGTGAGTTCGAGTAGGCGGTCGGACAGTGTGCTTTTGCCATGGTCGACATGGGCGACGATGCAAAAGTTCCGGTATCGCTCGATTGGAATCGCTGCTATTCTGTTCTCGAGGTCGGATACCGGTTTGGTTGCGGTTGATCTTGATCCGGCGCGAGAAGCGGAACTGGTGAAAAATCGGGGAGCGTTAGCAAGGACGAATGGCGCCCTGGTCAGGCTTGCAGCTGTGCCTTTCGGTGCTGCGCTCAGCCATCTGGCTAACTGCAGGCATCCTCGCATCTGGAGTAATGCAATGGCATGGGAATAGGATGCCTTTTGAGATGAGGATTCAAGTTGTCGACTGCCGAATTCCGAAAAAAAAATGCGGCACCGAATCACTTCCTGCGGAGAAAAAGTGCTGGGTCTCGGGCGGTGGACCAACGGATTGCTGCGGCGACTATCAAGGTAAACAAAAGCTGCAATTCTTTTGTGACCAGTCCAGAGACCCACGAATGAGCAAACATCCCATCTACAACCCCGATTTCGATCAAAATTCGCTGAAAATGTCTGCAACGAAAGAAAAATCCAAGGTGCACAAGCTCTCCATCAAAGGTAAGACAAGAATCTGGCATTTGATGATCGATTCGCGAAGCTCATCCATTTACGATAGGATCAGCGAAGCTCGTGGCAGAATTCGTAAGTCCAGTCCATCGATTCATAGGGGCTCTGAATGAAGGACACAAGTTGACGAGACTTAGTTTGAATATTCGATAAACTCCATCCTGTATGTTGATGTGCACTAGAAAATGGGTGCAACACATACTCATCAGCTTTGGCTCCTAGGTTTCAACGAGGTGTATATCCACCAGAAGACTTTACAACGTCAGTTTACGCCAGTACACGATAGCTGTGAATCATTGACTCTAATGCGGAGACAGTGTTAAGAAATATGGTCTCAATATGCTTGGTAGGTCCATTACCTCGCTGCGCGCAACTTACGTTGATCGAGTCTAGTTACCGCCGACGACCAGGTCAAGGCCTACATCAAGAAGATTATGTCGCAGTTAAACAAGTGGATGCTTGGAGGCAAGATTTCAAAACTTGTTGTGGTTATTACAGATAAGGAGACAGGGGAGCACGTCGAAAGATGGCAGTTTGACGTAAGACAGCCTCTTCACTGAATGGATGTGCGCAATGGCTGATTGGAGTTCGATGATTATCAGGTCCAAATATTCGGAAAGCATACCAAGAGCCAAACTTCTCGAAAATCTGCTGACAAGGAGAATGCCACTCCGGGGTATGTCTGTCTCTTCCTCCCATGTCCCCCACCAGCGATACTAACGACGCCTTGTCTTGTACAACAGAGACACGGAGATCCAAGATTCGATTCCGGTTGAGAGGACAGAGAAAGAAATCCAGGAAGAGATACAGGCTATTTTCCGCCAAATTACAGCCTCTGTCACTTTCCTCCCAGTCCTGGACGGAGACTGCACATTCAACGTCCTCGTGTACGCTGACGCAGACTCGGAGGTGCCCGTCGAATGGGGGGACAGCGATGCCAAAGAGATTAAGAATGCCGAGAAAGTGCAGCTGCGAAGCTTCAGTACGAATAACCACCGAGTGGAGACCCTGGTCAGCTATCGCCTAGCTGAATGACCGCTTATTGCCCAAATTTCGGTAAATGATTCTTGCAGGATGGCGTTCAGGAAAGGGAGTTACACAGCTGGATTACCTACACTTTGTGATGGCTTTCAATATAATCTTTCTCTAATGGCAAAACTATGTGGAATGTTCTTCGAAAATTGTAGTAAATGCACATAGTATCTATGTTTCATGCGGAGTACATATGTCGCTCAGTACCAAGGCAGCTGATCAAGCTTTGGAAACAACTTATCACCGTTCACTCCCCCATGCCAACGAATGAGCTCCTCGACGACGGCCTCCAACTCCATATTAACAAACAGTTCGTCTTCCATGCCAGGCATCCATCCTCGTTTAACCCTCTTCGCTGCCAGCTCCTCGCCCACACCATACGGGTCCCGTCTCCACAAACCGATCCCACTCTTCTCTTCCCCTGAGATCAATGACGCCAGGGGCGTTACTTCTTCCGGAGGATTGATCCCAATGACAACTCCGGAGCACGAAGCTTGCCCCTCACTCTCACCGAAGGGCCTACGCAACCCAAGAGCCGGAAAATGACACTCCATGAACCTTTGGCGCTTGAACTCGTGCGTAACAACAGTGATCTTTCTCGGATACGCTCCGACGCACGATCTAAATCTGAGCAGAGAGAAAAGCACATTCTGATAGGAGTCTGTAGCGTTGGTTTCGGCTATGACTCGGTCGGGATCGATTCTGGAAGAGCAAGAAAAGTAATCATTGTCTTTGGCCAGATTCTGTCGGGGGATGTCAGTTGATGTCGCTTCCGCGCTGGGAAGAACCGGATGGTCTCACATGATATGAGGCGCCCTCTGCTATGTCCGTTCTGTCTTTCTTTGTTGGACCTCTGTCAAAAAATCAGCTACTATCGATTCGCTGATGAGAGCTGCTGGTAGTCTAGCAGAAAGGAAGTCTCATACCCTGAGAACACGAGCAGCCCATACGGATCGTCCGCCAATGCTCGCAGACCAGCCTGAACATGTTCTGTGAATGTGGGCGTTTCACCCGTTTGGAAAGGTTCAATCAGCCTAGTCGTAGTAGATATGGTTAGCACGCGAAAGGTGTAGATCGTACAGAGTAGTAAAGGCGGAGATGAGAATGAGATTATGGGACTCTCAATTGCTCAGAAATACCCACTCAAATATTCTCACCATTCATCCTCGGAGAGACCCTTTGTAGGTCCACCAATGTATATCGCATGACAACAAACGATTATTAAGTGATTGTAGGCTGATATCTCAAAGCTTGGTGACCTCTCCATTGCTTTGATCAAGACTTCAAAGAGTGGAAAGAGTGAAGGTTTCTGGTTGACAAAGGTTATTGATAAGCGGATGCTGATTATGGAGATGTTTCGAAGAATGAGAGACAGATGATCCCTACTTTATTTGATTATACCTTATGACAGCGCAGGCCTCTCATAAGAGAACTCAGTCTACACTAAATAATCGAACCCAGCGTCAGAACAGGTACTTCTACTGTGTATAATCAGTATGCAATTAATATGAAAGAGGCATGGAAACTGAGTGGATAATCTATCGTACAGTACACGTTTATGTGTTTATGGAACAATTGAAAAAAACCTGCCCAGAGATATGAGATGGTGCCCACAGAACCCAGTCGCAAATAGAATCGAAAAGCATCACAAAACTCCATCTCATGACCATATCATGACCCTATGTGAGATGCTTCAGATGAGAAACATGACGCTGACCTGACCAATGCTAAGGTGGAAAAGAAAAACCACCGCAGAATGAACGCCGTGGGTAGCGAGAGGTTCACATCGTTTTGTCAATGTGCAACCACAGTAAAGCAGAAAGACATCTGAAAGATGCGTTAGACTGATGCAATAATTAAGGCCCTGCGCCGTGTGAGATAGATCTTTCCGGAGGGTATCATAAAAATGGAAGTAGCAAAGGAACGGAATCAATCTAAAGGATCATGGCGGAAGGTGCAGTTGTCGCCCTTGAGACATTTTCCTTCACGCCAGTATCGGCAAGGGACTAATCCAGCCTTTGGCTATTACAGAGTCAGCGATATGCTTGCTGCAAATCAGGTCTTGGAAGGGTATTTACGTGTTTCTTGTTTGGTGCTCCAAACTTGCTTCGCTTGGCGTAGCCAAATCTATCATCACCGGATTCATCAAGTCCATTTGTCTCACGTATACGCTTGCGCTCGGGATCTTCGTAGTATTGACCAGAAGTTTGAGGCGAACCAGCCTGCTGGTTCTGGTTGGCAAATTGTGAGATTATGGCAGCGAGATTCGGCGCCATCGCTGGTTGCGATGGTGGGACTTGGGGTACGATAGGCGCCGGCGGCATCTGTTTTTGTGCATTCATAACAGCCAATATTTTCTGGAAATCGAGGCCCTGAGTTGTCGGTGCCCGAGAGACAGATGGGAACTGGGGAATTTGTGGCACTTGAGGCTGCTGCTGGCGAAACATGCTGATGGTTCGCTCGAGGTCGGACATCGGCGCCTGTGACGCAGGCTGAGGGGGCGGCGGCGGAGTTGACTGTTGCTGCGACGCATTCTGGATGATTTTGAGCAAGTTTGAGATGTCAAATTGGTTGGTTTGAGCAATAGGCGGCGCAGCTGCAGCTGGGGCCGGTTTCGGGTTGACCACCGAGTAATATCGCTCTTGTCGAACCTAGAAACGGGAATATCAGAAGCCCGTACAAGAAGATGATAATGCACATGGATTGGATGTGTTACCTTGATGTGATCCGGTAATTCTCCGAAGGAAGTCACTTCAGTCACAGGTTCTTCAGCGTCAGGCTGAGGTGGCTCCTTCGGCGAGGAAGGAATATCTGCAGGAGAGGTGTAGAAAACCATGAGCGTAGTAGCTTCTCGGTGATCCTGGGCCTGCTTCTCGGGACTAGTAGGCTCTTGTGTTCCACCTCGTTTGATGTAGTTCCTGGAGCGATCGTCAGACGTCATATCGCCTTTGTCAATTTCTAGAATCTGTTAGCGAACATCCCAAAACTGGCGTCAATACCGGCTTACCAGAAGGCTCTGAATAGTCCATCAAATTCTCTTCACGAATAACGCCATCATCGTCATCTTCCAAATCTTCAAGATCTCTGTGAAGTTTAAGGACACTGCCCTCTCCTTTGATGTCGCCAATTTCTCCCTGCGAGCGGTCACCCGGTCCTAGCTCCTCATCAGGGTCGTGGGTGAAGAGACGAACTTCCGTAAGAGAGTCGTCGGGTTTCCACGTAACGCGCAATTTTCTTCGAGCTTCCTTGCGAAGTCGCTTCTGACGTTCTTCTTCGGTTTCAGGAGGTCGATCCTCAGCAGGCTCAACTGATTCGGAGTCCTTCTGCTTATTAAGATCTGCCATGAGATCGCCAAATGAGAAAGTGGGTCTAGAAGGCGGCGTCTGAGCTTCTTTCTTTTCGGCCGGAGGGCTGATCATTGTTAGCATTATTTGTGAGGTTCCACATATAGAAGCTTCGCGTTCTGCGTACCTTGCTTTCGCTGCGGCGGCAGCGGCGGCAGCGCGCTCTGCATTCGAGGTACCTGGTCTTTTGGAAGCAGAAATCAGGCTGCCAAAGAGGCTTGTAGGCTTGGGAGCGATAATGTTTGCCTTCGGACGCGCGACAGCTGCAGCAGACTTATTCTCCTGAGCTGTCTCTTGTGGACGTTTGACAGGGCCATTAGTGGTAGCATTGCCCGCTTTCGAACTAGGCTTGATATTGGATGTTACAATCATCCGCTTCGGAGCAGGCTGGCCATTGCTTTCTCCCTCCCGAGGCCTCTTCGAACCAGCGACTTCTGGACGGGAATCATTCGCAGGTGCTGGTTCAGAGGCAGAGCTCTTGGTCGCTGACCCCTCTTTAGCTGCTGGCTTGGTCGCCTCCAGTTTTCTTTTCGTGGAAGCCGCAGCATTATCTAGGATCTTCTGAGAGAGCTCCTTGACAGTTGGACCTCCCTTCTTCACGAAACGTGGTAGAAGTTTGGCAATGTTGGTTTTTTGGAGTACCTCCTCGTCCACGGAGCCAAAGCGTGCGAGTAACTATGTTGCAAGAGCTCTTAGTCATATGTCGAGCGGCATGCCTAAATAAAAAAGAGAGATGTACCTTAAGTATATTGACCGTGAATGCCCCATCCACGTCGGACGCTTGGTGTCGATCTAGAAGAAAGGAATACATGGCAGCGAGCGCCATTGGATGTTCTCCTAACCTGAACCTCCATGTTAGCCATTCAGAACTCGGAAATGTATGATTGGTAATGCCAGAAATTTGGAAAGAATCCGAAGCACATGCGACAGATTCAACAACCTCTGACGGGTCAATGTTAGTTCGTTGGCATTTCAGCGCTTCCTTAAGATCCGATATTAAGAGCCCAATTTAGAACCGCAAAGAGGGATTTTATCCTTCTGTCCTCGGGCGCGGAGCGATTACTCGCTCGTACTAGGAATCATCTTCTAAGGAGGCTTCCTGACCATCGACGCTCACAGATTACGGGGGGAGAGATTTCTCGATTCGTTTCTGACTTCTAAGGCCATAACGACGATATGCCAGAAGAACAAGAGAAGGAAAAGATAAAGGACATACTTCTCAACGATAGCCGGGTGGCCTTTTTCAAGAGTGGTACTGACAACCACATCCATCAGGCGACGTTGCAGGACAACATCCTTCTTGAGCTGGGCTGCTTTGTCGTTCTCATCTTTGTTCTCTGCCATCTTCATCGCTTGACTGCTTTCTTTCCACGCATCCCTTACACTTTTGACAACGTCTTTAAATGCAACTAAAGCATTTTTGACCTTATCAGCATTGGGTCTTCGATTGCGTGGTGACCAGACGGCTTGGAGAGTATCGTATTCCACAGCAGCCTCCGGTTCGCTGGGCCGCGTCGCTGGTATAGGGGAAGGCTCTTCGGGAAATTGAATTTCTAGGCCGGAGTCATCAGAAGTGTCGCTTTCTGATGCCGAAGACTTCTTCGCAAGAGTTGTGGTTTTCTTTGACACAGTCTTCGTGCGAGCTTTTTTCCTCGGCGGTTCAGTTGGTTTCACCTGCAAAGTCGAGTCTACGGAATTTTGACCTGGTTATTATTGATATTAGCTATTTATTATAATAAGATGTATGGTTATCATGAAGACAGATGGAGAGGGAAAAACCGCCGGGGACCACATACCGTTGACTTGGAAAGTTCTTTCAAAAGCATTTTGACCGAGAATAGGTTGGTTATTACTTGTACTCTGACCCATTACAGATGGCACTTGCAAGTCATTCTCGAAAAAGTTAAACAGCCTAGCACCGACTGTAAGTTGATTCCTTTACTTGGAGAATTTATGGGGGTTGAGAACTTACTTCCCATCATCGGGCCGGCCATATTCAGCTGAATTCACGTACAGGAAAGGGTTTTGGAGAGCAGAATGTTGATTAGAAGATTGCTGTGCGGGATTAAGTATCTGAGGATTGATGGTGGGGTCATCAGTAACGTTCGTAGCTGGCTCAGCATAATTGGTCATGAAATTCATCTACTACATGTCAGTGAGATGCTCTTAAGATGACGAATCTTTTGTATTCCTACCGAGTTCCCTTCGGAGTATCCGGCAGGAAGTGAGTATGATGCAAGAGGCGTTTGATGTGCGGCAGACTGGTAAGGATTTTGCTGGGCAGTCTGCGATCGATGGGCCTGCGGTGAATTTGATTGAGGAAAAGCATCGGGAAGGGACATGTGCTGAGCAGAATAGAAGTTCTGAGGGAATGAGTAAGACTGATACGGTGGGTTGTCCGTCGCAGGAAGAGGCCGAGAATCGAAAGTCACCTGGCCTGGAGGATATCGATGAACCTGATGGTACTGAGTCGGCACCCCAAGTCCTTGCGGAGCTGGCGAAAGTATTTGTTGTTGTTGTTGTTGACGATGTTGTTGTTGCAGTGAATTCTGTTGCCATGACTGGGGAGTTGACGAGGAATAGATGCCATGATTATGCTCTTGATGTGACGGTACTTGAGTCCTTTGCTGGTGCTGTTGACTGAAAATCGGATGATCCCAACTGATCCCCATCGACTGAGTTTGTTGCTGCGGTTGTTGTTGATGTTGTTGTTGTTGCTGGTGCGACTGATGCAGCTGCTGTTGGGTTGGATGTGGATGTTGGTGTGGGGGATCAGGACCTGGATATAACGAATCCAGATTGTTCCAATATTCGGGCTGAACCGAGCCAGGAGTTACTGAGCTGCGATGCAAGCCAGGCATCATGCCCTGGGACGAGGAACGATCCATTTTGGGCTTAATTTGCCCGTTATGACAGACGTTGACTTCGATCGCAGGTTGCAGTTGTTATTGTACTAAAAGGGTAATCTTATAAAGTCACATGTACCCACGTGTCTGGGATACCCAATATAGTAAAGTTCAGTTGCCGCTTTTCTCGGGTCGGAGTTGGCGGCAGCCGGGTGGAGCACTTGAAGTAGCAGCGAGGTATTTAATTGGATGATTCCTCAGGCCAACGGCAGTGCAGCTGATTGAAGTGTAAATGAACGATTTGAAGAACTTGATACGTCCAGATTGAAAGCGGTCAAGCCAGGAGAAAAATCAAGAGATTCCCGCCTTGCAGAGAGCAGCAGCAGCAGCAGCGAACCTTGGGGGAACCGAAGGAGTTGTCAAGCAAGTTTCTTTGGTGTACTGCGTACGGTATGGCCGACCAGTCTGGCAGAGATTATCCACCTGCCTTGGAGAGCCTACCTTAGGTACCTTAAATGACCTGGAATTGCTGGTAGGGATACTGTAGCGGCCACAGGCTCGTAAAGGTTTGTTGTCTGCAGTTCCTAAAGGTGTTTCCTGCAAGTCACGTTCAGACCTTGCGACCGTCTTGCACCTTTTAGAAGCACCTTGGGCACCACACAAATTGGTCAACTCTTGTTTCGAATACACCGACCAAGTATTAAGGTAGAGGTTGTGGTCTGTTCCTTTTGTCCTTGGTTCACTGCTCCCACTTCCTTCGTTCCTTAATCCCCAGCCTTGTGTTTTGTTTCCTTATTATGCGCCCTTTGTCACTTTGACCTGCCTTGCCCACCTTTTCCTGTCGGGCAGACGCGACCAGTCAGCTCGAACTGCTAGTCCTTGTGGACCTTTCTTTCCTCTAAATCTTGTCTTAAAGATGAAAGAAAGAGGTTCTCATACAAAGAACCACCTTGAATAGCAGCTCAGCAGCATAGTCATTCGCTTTACGAGGATGGTTGAGAGAATAGGGATGGGTGATTGTTGGTCGTGGTGATGAGGTAGAACTCAAAAGACGGGCGCTCACGGGCGGTCCTGGTGATATTAGGGCGATTTCTCTGCTACTCCCGTTCGAGCCTAGTTGTGCTCACGTGAAAGGCCCCAGCCACGATTCTCCCCAATTCGACGAAATAGTTTGTTATGTTTGTATTAAGCTAAGCGAGAAACAGCCTAGGCCGGGATTATGTCAGCTCCAACAATTGGGGAGCATCTCAGGATGCCAGGTGGAGAGATACCGCGATAACATCATAGTACGGTCGGTAGTTATCCTTGGATTCCCCTGAGAGGCCAGGGTGAATGCAATACTAAATTATCTTCATCATCTGTGCGACTCGGTCTTCTCTATTCCATCACAAACAGGTAAACGTGTCATGGTTCGAGTATAATTGAGTGGTTTGTTTGAAACAGCGCATGTGCAAGTGAACATACCATGGCGTCTCATGCAATGTCTCTTCGAGACCGTCAGGTCGGTAGGTTTCTCATACCGATCTGTTGAAAATCATTCAATGAGTATAGAAAGTCGCTAACTAGCCTCATAGCGTCTATTCAGAAGATCCTCAATCTGAACCACGAGCCGCACGCGACGGACGATGCCCCTCACGATATATCAGCTCAGGGCCTCATCTCCACGCCTATCCTCAATGAAGATGGCGATCCCATTTGGAAGGTCTTAGTGTTCGACAACATGGGCCGGGATGTCATCAGCAGCGTGCTTCGCGTAAACGACCTTCGAGCTTGGGGTGTCACCATTCATCTGTACGGTTATTGTGGTGCAAGAAGCATAGGATTGCAGCTAATCGTACGTTTTAAAGGAATCTAAACTCTACCAGATATCCCATCCCCGATGTCCCCGTCGTATACCTCGTTGAACCGACTCCTGCAAACATCCAAGCAATTACGAATGATCTCTCCCGTGGACTTTATTCTCCTGCCTATGTGAACTTTCTCTCATCCGTACCTCGACCACTTCTTGAAGACTTCGCATCTCAGATAGCTTCCACCGGTACCGCGGAGCATATTGCTCAAATTTATGACCAGTACTTGAATTTTATCGTAGCCGAACCGGACCTCTTCAGCTTGGGACTAGGCAACGACGCATACTGGAAGATCAATAGCGCCAAAACGAGTGATGAAGAGTTGGATGCCATTGTTGACAAGATTGTCAGTGGGCTGTTCAGCGTCAGTGTCACTATGGGTATGTTTCAAACCCTCTCCGCGCTTGAGAGTCAGCCGTTGATCATTCCTGGAATAATCAGGTGCGATTCCAATCATCCGTTGTCCGAAAGGCGGAGCGGCAGAGCTGATTGCCACCAAGCTCGACCGTAAACTGCGTGATCATATACTGAATTCGAAAGACAACCTGTTCTCCAGCAACAAGAAAACGCCCTCAGGAGTCCCTTCTTCACGACCGGTCCTGATTATCGTCGACCGTAATGTGGACTTGGTACCCATGCTGTCGCATTCGTGGACATACCAATCATTAGTACAAGACGTGCTTCAAATGCGGCTCAACCGGATAACAGTTGAAACTCCGATTGACGAGACAAACCCTGCCAAGGGCGTGACCAAGAAAGCATACGATTTGAACAGCAATGATTTCTTCTGGAATCGTAACGCTGGAGCTCCTTTTCCCCAGGTGGCGGAAGATATCGATGCTGAGTTGACGCGGTATAAAGAAGACGCAAATGAAATCACGAAGAAGACTGGGGCCTCTTCAATTGAGGACTTGCAGAATGATACCAGCGCTTCTGCGCAGCACCTCAAAGCTGCCATTACCCTGCTTCCCGAACTACGGGAACGCAAAGCTATTCTGGATATGCACATGAATATAGCAACTGCACTGCTCAAGGGGATCAAAGACCGCCAGCTGGATAATTTCTTCGAGCTCGAGGAGAACATTACGAAACAATCAAAAGCACAGATCATTGAATTGATTAATGACCCTGCGAAAGGCAGCAACCCTACCGATAAGCTCCGGCTATTCCTTATTTGGTTCCTAAGCACAGAAACAGACCTGTCCCGCGCAGACCTGAGCCAGTTTGAGGAGGCTCTCAGGCGCGCAGGAGTTGAGGATGTCAGCCCACTGACCTACGTGCGCCAGGTTCGAGAGCTCACCCGGATGACCATGATGACGACTGCCGCACCTCAGCAGCAGTCCTCGGATTTGTTCCGTGGATTCTCATCACTTTCTAACCGCCTCACTGACCGCATCACTTCCGGAGCATTGGGTGCCAATTTCGATTCACTCATTTCAGGCGTTAAGAATTTTCTGCCTGCAAACAAAGACCTCACCCTGACCAAGATCACCGAGTCCATCATGGATCCGTCCTCAGCCTCCAGTTCAGCAATCGCGAAAACAGAGAACTACCTCTATTTCGACCCGCGGAGCGCAAACGCGCGTGGGGCCATACCCCCGGCATCTGCGTCTCGCAATCCACAAGCCCCAGGGGCCCTTGGAGGTGTGGAACGAGGGACCGGCGCCACGTTTGGCCAGCGTCGCCAGGTATTCAACGAAGCAATCGTCTTCACCGTGGGTGGAGGTAGCATGGACGAATACGGCAATTTGCAGGACTGGGTGCGCCAAACCAGCGGACAGCCGGGCGATGGTGCAGGGGCCGGCATTCGCGCTGGAGCAGGGGCTATGGGTGGAGCTAGACGGAGAGTCGTCTATGGCAGTACGGATTTGATGAATGCTAATGAATTTCTGACGGAGTCGTTGTCCAAACTTGGCCGGGAAAGTTGATTCCGCTTTCTCCTTGGAGGAAACCAGTTTGGTCTGTAAAGAAAATAGATTCATCTCTTACGTTACATACCTTAATAAATATCTTATGTCATGATTCCGCCGCCTCTAAGCTAGCTAGTTGGAATGAATAGTTCTTTGTTTGGATTATCGAAATAGGTACTGCTAGTGGAAAAGGCTAATCTTCTGTCAATGTGTATTTCCCAGAGTTCAAATGAAAGCAGAGAAAGTAAAGGAAAAGAAACAAAAGGAAGGTATTATTATGACACGACTGGCGCTGTAGCATATGGCTTGTATCAACTGAAAAGAGAGAAGAGCACCTCGCAAGAAAACTCCAGACGGATAAACCGCTTATGCATTCCTCAAATAATGTAATGACTACTCACACATCCCTGTGGGGATCCTTTCGGTAGCTATGGACGGAGATGTCATGCGCCACCGAAATGCCGAACCCGTTCTCCGGGTCCTGCTGAGGTTTACCGGTTGACTGCTGTGAGTAACATGTGGTGTTCGGTGAGGTCATAGAGGAGCTGATACACGGGCTGGACTTGTCTCTCACGGCGCTGTCGGAGGAGAGCATGTTCCACAGATTGTGACGGGACGCTGTAGAGTTCGCGGTGGAGTTCGCCTGGTCAAGGGCGAATCCAGCCCAAATGGAGGAAAGAGGGAGCGAGATGGTGACGAGGGTTAGGAGGTTATGCGAAATTTCTGGGATTGTGCTGAAGTACTGGCAAATTGCAAAAAGGGCTTGACGGAGTATTGATCAGTATGATCTCTTTAATTGGATGATGCGATCCTTTCCGGGGTCTTACCTGGGATGGTCATAGTTTGGCAACCCATAATGAATATGACCTTCATCGGTCCGAATTGCTTTACACCCAGCCTCTTGCGCATTTTGATGGCTAGGCCAAGCTTGACGACGAAGACGGCGCAGAAGAAGCAGATGCTGACGGTTGACACGATGTTGGTGGCACTCTCCAGCCAATCCAGGTGGTCCATGGTGCCTGCGTGCATGATTTCCATGCAGTTTAGGACCGAGTAAGCCAAGCGAACGCCGATCGGAACAAGGGCAGCAAGGATCGAGGCACCGAGAAGTAGGATCCGATACTGACGACGCAGGTTGGAGCAGACAACCTGAACCTGAAGCACCAGGGAGACCTCCACGAAGATAAGGACAAGAGTGAAGAACACAGATGCCATGACCTGGCCGGCATAAGCACCGCGTGACACTCTGGAAAAGTCACCAGCCAGCAACGCATACATTCTAGCGAATCCGGACGAGAAATAACTGAGCTGGCAGGCCAGTCGTATGATATTGGCAAGTAGCGCAGCAACGTTCAGCACAAAAACGGATGAGACGCGCTTTTCTGGTCTTGTCAGCAGCAAGAGGACTAGGAGGAGGACGATGCATGCACCGAGCTGGGTGCCATAGTTGATGCTTAGACGAAGCATGTAGTGCAGGAAGTCGTCCGCTTGTCCCATTGATGAGATGATGGTTGTCCCGTCGGAACCAATCAGAGTGATGTTCTGCGTAAAAGGATCAAATGTCGAGTTCATGTTGACTTTGCTGTGATCGGTCCTGCGATCAGAGGAAGTGACAAAAAGTCTTGTATACGTATGGAAGATGAGAAGATGTGACTTTCTAGCCGATAGAGGTGCTTGCAGAGGTGGATAGGCTCAGAAAAAGACGAACACCAGGTCCGAGGGAGTCTAGATATGGAGATTGAGCATTGTAGAAGTCAAGATCGAGGCCACAGTATAGCAGCTGACTGTCCAACCTGCGGTGACGGACTGTCTGAACTCTTGAGGCAGCGTGGGGAATGCTATATGCAGTGCAACACCCGAAACAAACAATGATATGGAATGGCCATGGAGAGGTGTAACAATATTTAGATGACATTGCGGTGGGCCCCAGTTCCAGACAAAAGCGTTGATCATGACTTTATCCATATTGATGTGCTGAAAGAGAATGAGTAAAGTTACCGAGACCTGATTGTGATGAGTCCGAGACCTACAATATCAAGACGGGAGGCAAGAACAATATCAAGACGGGCAGACAAAGAACATCGCTCTCACGGAGAACGTCAATCTTGTCCCATCTGGATTCACCATTGACATGCTGCCATTCTTGTCGATTTGCAAAGCAGTTCATCACGACACTATCAGCATTGGATTTTTGACAGCTTGATCAGCGGCAATTCCCTCGATTCTAGTGAGGATCCTGGTATGATGTATGTGTTGTCGCGAAGTTGGAGAAATGAGCGGATGTACACTGGGTCATGTTTCATCAAGACAGTTCAAGAACAGGAGCTTCAACTGCATCGATGATGTCTCAGTGTCTCCAGAGAGATCTTTTTGAGTTTAGTATTGTCTCCTCCTGATGAGCTGCCTGTTGTTGGCGTCTTCTAGAGGCGAGCACTGAGGTAACAAGCTGCATGGGCTATCACTTCATCGTCCTGCAGGGGATTCGCTTAGTTGCCTTTGAGTCAAATAATCTCAAGACCTTTAGACCAGATCGAGACGTATTTGCACTACCATAGTGGCCTGCAAGATTCAGACGGACCAGGAATGTTCAGCTAGATTGCAAACCGCACGTATAATTTTAACCTGTAGACTCTGATCTTACATTTGACGGAACGGGAATAGCAAGACGGTCATTCAAGACGATGAAGACGAGCTTCATGATAGCTTCAAGAAGCCAAGACAGAAGAATTGGGGGATTTCCTCCCTTTGGAGCTCTCTCGTGCCACTATCGTAGTACAAACGGATGATAGATTTCCTGGATTGATCCGTGCAGCGGCCCCACCTTCAATAGTAACTTTTTCTCAGATTCATCACAACCACATCCACAACCATCATTAGACCAGCTGCAGCACATTCGAAATACTCTTATATCGCGGTCTTACTTACTATCTTGAAGCGCCTCGAAGCATTAACACAAGACCGGCATCAATCTCGAACCATGGCTTCAGCAGACTTATATACACCACCTCCCCTCCCTTCTCCATTCACGAACACAACCCCACCACCGCAATTGCTCACCCAAGGCGCCGAAGCGCATCTCTACAAGACCGTCTTCCTCTCACCCTCCACCCCAGCTGCTCTGAAGATCCGCCCGTCAAAGCCCTACCGCCACCCGATTCTCGACCGACGGCTCACGCGCCAGCGCATACTGCAGGAAGCTCGGTGCCTGGTAAAACTGGTCCGGGAAGGCGTCAATGTCCCCGCCGTGCTGGCGCTGGATTGGGAGGGCCAAACTGGCGAAAAGGGATTCGGAGGGGCCTGGTTGATGATGGAGTGGATTGAGGGATTGGTGGTGCGAGTCGTACTGGAGCGGTGGGAGAAATACATGAAGCGGAACCAGGCTGGCCAGGGCGCGGAGGGACTGAAAAAGGAAGAGGCGCGGGTTCGAGAACTGATGAGGAGGATCGGTCACGCTGTTGGTGGACTGCACAAGGCCGGCGTTATCCATGGGGATCTGACGACGAGCAATCTCATCCTGCGACCGCCTAGTCATACGGAGCAGCAACTCGCTGCTGACGAGACAAAGCCGTCCATGGAGGGGGATGTTGTTCTGATCGATTTTGGCTTGGCCAGTCAGAGTCTGCAAGATGAAGACCGCGCGGTCGATCTATATGTGCTTGAAAGGGCGTTTGGTAGCACCCATCCTCGTACTGAGCCATTCTTCGAAGAAGTCCTCAATGGGTATAAGGAAAGCTACAAGGGCGCTATCTCTGCGTTGAAACGGTTAGAGGAAGTGCGGATGAGAGGTCGCAAGAGAAGTATGATTGGATGAGCGGCTTGCTCGAAGCATGTTATACCCGGACTCTCGGCTGTCCAGTTGAGTTATGAGGAGAGCAACGATATACACATGCAATCATTCGTCATCAATGAAGAACCAAGATATTGCGCCACGCTCTATCGCACAATGCAGCGAAGAAAATGTGTACTTTGCAAAGATAGAAACAAGATCTCACTCAGTAACATCGCAATTTCTCATGAACGCGTCTTGACGCAAGCTCCCACGTCTGCCAGCGCGAAATATCCCTTGTTCTCGACCACTCCGCGGTCCTTGACCACCGCCGTGTACTTGACCACCCACTGTGGCTCAACATCGCCTTTGATCCCGTCGTCGGCATCTGCAGTGGACGCGAGGATTCCAGCACCCTTCTCCCCTGGACCCAGCAGCTCCCGTGTCGTGCCCACCGGCAGGATATCATTGCAGTCGTTATGCGTAAGCAGTTGGATATTCTCTTGCTTCGCATAGAGAATCAACGACTTGGGAACGACACAGCAGTCCCGGAGGTTGATCTGATCAACGGATGGCCTGACCTTGGTATGTGGTAGAAACCGAGCGAGCCTGTCGCTTCCAAACTCCGCCACACCCAGCTGAGCAATCATGCCTTTCTCATGCAGCCCCTCGAGCGTCCTCCACGACTGAATGATGCTGTCAAAGTCATCCGGCTCCTCGCTTCCGCCATCCGACGACACCTCTTCTTCGCTGTCGTCCTCCGCGTCGAACAAAATCCCAGGGAAGGAGACAATAAGCAGATCGATAGAATCCACATGTAGCTCTTTCAATACCAGATCAATCGCCTGGCGTGTATGCGCGCACCGTCGTGACGCCGGGACTCCGGGTAGATAGAACAATTTTACCGTAATATCATACTGCAACCTCTCCTCTGCCAGCCCGCGCTGCGAGAAATCGATCGCGGGAATGTAAAGCGCATCGTCCTGCATCGATGTCCATGCCTTGTATCTCTCCGTGGGTTCAGTCCGACTCGCATCCGAGGTTACAAGCTGTTGCGCAGCTTGGAAATTCGCTCGTAGCGAGTTGATCAGCTCGACGTTCGATTTGGTTGTACCTGGATATCTGATGACGGATGAACCGCCACTGGTCATGAGATTTCTGCGAAACACATCTCGATCAGTCTCGTCCGGTGATAGTGGGGTAGTCCCATAGTCACAACAGCTTGCCACTTACGAGGTGGAGAGTATCAACTTCATGGCTATTTACCCTTGGAAAATCAGAGTACAAGCCAGAGATATCGATTATGAGTTCCAAAAAGTTGGGTTGCGCTTAGGAATGCTGATAAATTGCGCTTGATAAGACGGATTGGATTGCATCGGTTTGAATTGCTAAGCAGCCCCGCGCCCGAAGTGATTTCCGCTCCGGTACGGAGGAAATGTAACCATATCGGGGACCGAGACGCCAACTGGCATTTCACGATTTCCCCGACGCATGTGCAGGAAATGGCATTAGAATATCATTTCGCAATACTGCAGAAGGCTCAATCTACAAGGCTATATCACTGATTTGTTGCAGCATTTTGGGTATGCCGTTCACTAAATATACGACTCCGCATTGCCATCGTCAGCTTTCTTGACAGCTAGGCTTTGGAGATTTGAGTCGCAAACATACATGGCTGTGTCTATTAGCATCTTTTAGGTTTTAATGGACATCAGGCGAAGCCCAAGGATAAGACCGACTTATGGCAGACTCGATCCTTGATATGCTGGCGACTCCTCTACAAATCGAGGCCACAAGTCTCGCATCACATGTCGAGATTCTATACCACTAGACTAAGGACTACATCGTCCGGACACTTTTTTAGTCGAGCTGTATTAGTCTTTTTGACATCACATCCTTAGCACGACAGTATCAATCATATTCAACAGTAGGATCCCAATCCGTCGGCGAATATTCTCCCGTATTGAGCGCCTGCATATCCTCCTCCGCGAGCTCAAAATCGAAGACATCCGCGTTCTCCTGAATGCGCGCTGGCGTAACGGACTTGGGAAGCGCAACAAACCCCTAGTTTCATCCCTCCGTCAATCATATCCTGCTCATCAATATCAACAGACAGAGCACTCACCTTCTGCAAGCTCCACCGGATCATAACCTGCGCAGGAGACTTGTTGTATTTCTTCCCCAAGGTCTTCAAAACAGGCTCGTTGAGCCGATACCCATGCGCGAGCGGCGAGTACGCCTCAACCACGATATCGCGTTTCTTAAGCCACTCGACGATCTCCGATCTATCCAGCCATGGATGCAGCTCGTACTGCCCAACGTCTATCTTACCCCGGCCCTCGCCGCCCTTGATATACTCCTCCAGTTCATCGAGGTGATGGATGCCGTAGTTGGACACGCCGATGGACCGAGTCTTCCCGGCCGCCTGCGCCTCGACTAGAGCGCGCCAGGAACCAAGGCGGGCATTCTTGCCGCCGTACGGAGCATGGATGAGGATTCTGGCCGTATCACTGAGCTATATCCTTCGAAGCCATGTACCGGAGAGTCCGGCAGGATACGTGGTTATACCTACAGATCAAAATACTCCACTCCGGCCTCTCGCAGACTAGAGTCGACTTGGCGCGCGGTGCGCTCGTACCCCATTGAGCCCGGCGGGATTTTCGTCGTGAAGAAGATGTCAGACCGATCGAGACCGGAGTTCTGGATTGCGCGGCCGCAGGCTTTTTCGTTCCGGTACATGACCGCAGAGTCTACCTACATTTTTCTGTCAGCTAGTATTCGTACTCGGCAGTGCTGTGGCTTGTATACATGACGATAACCTGTTTTGAAAGCCTCCAGGGTGGATCGCTCTGTTTGAGATGAGGGACTGCGCCGGTGGTTTCGGTGTCAGTGCGTCGGATATGTATTTTGTATATCTTTTACGCACATCATGTAGACCTACTCCGGCACCGAGATTGATTAGCATTGTAGGCAGTGAAGCGGAAGGTTTCGGGTGTTCAGGACTCACTCCATATCCAAGGACGGGAATCTCATGACCCGAATTCATTCGATATGTCGAACGCAGAGTCAAGGACTTTGCCATGTTGCGCAACATAAACAATTTCAAGTTAGTGTCTTTCAGTATGATATATCAGATGTATGAAGTTGGAATGGAGCTGAAGTTGTTGCGAATACTGGCGCAATGAGATCATAATGAGAAGAATGGTGGGTCTGGCTTGGTGAGGGGCACAGCTGACAAGCTCACTCTATCATAAGGTAATATCCATATGGAATTATTCCGTAAATGCTTGGTATTGATGGAATTAGTTTCCAGGCGATCCTTGGCAGGTTCTTTCTCCTACTTTCCATGTTACTGGAAGAGTGATAAGCCATGAAAGAACGTCTTTCGCGAGTCTCAATTTACATGGGTTAAGCTCAGGTTGACGAGCTGAGGAGGAGACGAACTGGACACGGATAAATTGGTTCAATCAAGTCAATTGGATATCATATCATAAGTCATAAGGTATCAAAGCATCAAATCACCGGACCAAAGACTCAGGCCCAGCCAGAGTCAACTTAATCGTATCTCTTCTCCATATCCACCTCAGCACCTCTCTGTCTGACCTTCCCCTCATCATGCACATCCCTCCACTTCTCCTCCTCAGCACGATCACCCTTGACCGCAGCCCCAACCGCTCCCAAAGTCCCCTTAGCCCGGTCCGTGGCGCCCTCACCCCAATCCTGCAACTGGCCCTTAGCCTCCTGCGCCTTGCCGCTAGCATTCTGCTCCTGGCCCTCACGGCGCAGATTCTCGTTCCCGATCATGTTTCCGATCGACTCCTTGGCCGAGCCAATGGTCTGATCCCAGGTGCCCTGGGTACGGTTGGAGTTGTCCTTGGCCGCGGCGCCGGTCTGGGGGTCTGCGGCGATGGGTCCCATTTTGCCGGTTTCGTGGCTGGCGGCGTGTTCGGCTTTGCCTTGGTTGTGGGTAGCTTCGCCCTCGGCCTGATGTGCTATTAGTGAACCGTACGGAGAACGATGAGGTGAAAATGTGGTGAGTGCCTACCTGAGTGGATGGGTTGCCGGTGAGAGAGCCCACGGCGCGCTGGGCGAGGCCAGTGGCCTGGTTGATGTAGCTGTTGAGGGTGGAAGAGTTGTTGTCAGACATGGTGATTGATTGCGTTCGTAGAATGTGGAAGTATGTGCAAGTATTTGTTCAGATATTGATGTTGGAGGAGAGCTTTTGTTTTGATATCTTTCATCAGAGATCCAGAAGTATGCATGGTCTTATATAGGCAATTGGTGACACTGATGTCCATATTTGTGGCTTGAGATAGATGACATCATACCATGACATCATGACACGTGATCCCAAGCTTTCAGGGCATGCACCAGACATCCAGAAACAAATGCACGAGATACCTGGATGGCATCATGAATGCGTCATACGTCGTGAAGATTGAAGTGAATTCTCAAGAGAGTATTCCGTTCGAAGCTGAGTAAGGCGCCAAGCTGTCATTCTGGATGTTCGGAATCTATACCACCCGATAATGAAGCACCGCTAATGCAAAGTGACGAAGTCTATCACAAATCTCGCGCTCGTAACATATGAAAAAGAGGAATAATCGTTTTTCTCATGCCGTAAACTCCAATACCTCGATTGGGTTACCAATGGCATATACCACCCTCACTATCATCTGCCGTCCAGGTCCCTGATAGTCCGACCACTTCCAGGTGACCGTCCGGATGCTCTCCCAACTTGCTCAGGGCCGCGAAGCTCGGCTCCGCCGGACCGTTGCTTAGTAGTCGTCGAGCCCAAGCGTCAATAGCGGGTTCTCCGGTCTCATTGCGGGCTTGCTTCAGAAACGGGATCAACGCTGTCCCGCCCGTGCCGCGCAGCTTCTTGCTGCCAGGGCGAACATTGGCCAGGTTCATTGCTAATGATGTCCTCTTGACACCGGAAGACTCAGGTGCACGATTTCGTGCATCCCGAGAGGGGACGATGATGTATCGGGACACCATCTGAATGTGTTTGTCTCGCATGGACCGCAGCATAGCGAGGCAGGCATCGTAGGCAAGGCAGAGCGCTTTATCCGAGCGTCGCGCTTCCACGTACTCCCGGATGTTGGCCACAGCGCTCACGTGTTCCAGGAAACGCCGGTGAGGACCGGGCATGTAGGTTCGCATCTCCTGGATGAATCCGTGCCGCGGTGCTCCCGCAACGCCTTCCTTCTCATCCTTGGACGGAGTGCTGGCGTGACGAGTCTCGCCGGTAGGCCGGTGTTCGATGCCTAGTGCAATATCGAAGAATTGGATAAGTGAACTCTGAGCATTGCTGCCACCTCCGTATTGGCGATACTCGGGTTCCTCACTTCCATCGTCATACATCAGACCGTTCGGCAACCCTGCATCAGCCATGTTCTTGCTTCCAGCGAGATATGGCCGGATTCGATGATAGAACACGTAGGGATCACAATGCTCATACATCCGCTCGAGAAGCACACCAATCTGGTCCAGAGTCTCGGCAATACTTTGCAGGCACTCCGTAACTACTCTGCTATTTCCAGTCCGCGCTGCGGAAATAGCTTGCAAAACCAAGGGAATGGCAGGTCCTCCACGGGCCTCAATAGCCACCGAAGTCAGATAGAACCATCGTTCATCGAGTGATCCTGTGAGGGTGTTGATGCAGGCAAGGTTATCCAGATCGTAAGCGGGTTCTTCTGGGAAGATAGGCTTGTAGTTCCACAAGCACACTGCGGCATATGTGGCCACCGGAGGAAGCTCTAGATGGTCGCAGACCTCGAGGAGGGGGATAGTAAGCTGAGGCGGAATTCTCTGGAATCAACCATCAGTATCAGCATGTGCACTGCAGAACTCGTTTGTTAGAAAGCCTACCTCTTCTGGTGTATTGCCACCCCAGACGTAACCGTGTAGCATGAATGTCAATACAACATAAGCCCTTCGCCACTCATCTTCGGCATGTAGGTATTTGGTTTGAAGAATAGGTAGACGGTTGACAACGTCCCGCATCCTTCCGCTGTGTAGAAGAGACTGTAGATTGGAAGCTATCCATTCCCACTTGGCATAGTAAGGATCTGGAAGGGCGTCGAGTGGCGGTTCAGATGGAAGGAAGCCATGATCTGGCGAGATGCCGTAGTCCGCGAGAGCGGGGATAGGAGCAAGCATTGTGAAGGCAGGGAATCAATGCAAACAAGCTGGAGTGGCAGCTTGAATACAGAATAGGATGGATTTGAATATGGTGATTTAAGCAATTGAGAATTAAAGCAGAACCCGTTTGTTTATCTAGCGGATACTGGAGTCCGCGTTCCTCCTGGAGGCAAATCCGTGAGTCCGTGACTTCAGGTTCCAAAGTTTGTTAAACTCTGCTCCGGATTCGACACCCGAGTGGCTCAGATCGGACGATACCCCAGATCTTTTGATCGAATTGGGGCGTATGATGAAGTTGATCGTGCGCCTATATTTCAAAGCTTGAGAAGCAACTGGTCTTTGAGCAAAGGACAACTCAGCGGAAGAGACCGGTCTGAGACAAAGCAACCCGGCAGTCCTTCAGTCAGACTTCACTGTATCACTAGAGAAAGCAGGATAGACCACACAAAGAAGCAGGAATCCCAGCCATGAAATAAAAAGCTTCCCGATTCACGCGGAGGAGAGCGGAAGAAAAAAGCTACAAGTACAGGAAGAGAAAGAAGATCAGTGGCCCTTCTAATTCGGGATGTCGGTAGAAAAAGTTGCTCCTCCGGTGGGGGATCGCATGAGGATTAATAATGTTCGTGATTGCGTGAGAGCAGAAAAGACAGGATAGAAAGGAAGCTGGCGTTGTGAGTTATAAATTGGTCGTGTGCTCTGAGTACTGAAACAGATTGACCGGATTAAGCATGACTGGGTGAGGAATATTGACGGCTCTTCCAGAACGAGTCTCCCGGCTAGGACGGATCATTAATCAGAATGTCAGGAGACAAGACATCCTGGCCAATCAATAGAGATCATTCAGACAGGAGAACAAGGAGGTGAATGTCCCGTGGAAAAACGAGGCCGATATAGGCAGAAGACTTAAACCTGACTTTTGCAGAGTGAGTGGTTATTATTGAGCACTGGGTGGGCCAGAGACAGGGTGATGAGACACGCAAGAGAGGGTGACATGAGGAGGAGACAATGCGTCGGAATGCTATGAAAAGTTGGTATGCAGGTTATACAATGACATTATTGCAGCTCTTTTGTACTTTATATCAAGAGATCGAAAGACATAGTCCAGACTCCAGATACTCCAGACGTAGCTAGTATAGATGGGATGGCAGGTGAAGCCATGCCAGCGGCAGCACTGGGTGGAAGCGAGAGGGGGTCACTATTTGACGAGTGCTAGCTTGAGTGCTAGAGAATGAACCGGAACCCCCTCTGACTGGCGGTCGCCGCCTCCCAGCCCGCAAGTGTGCGAAATCGGGTGCAGTTCCCCCTCCTTAAGCGAGTCCGCCGGCGCTTTCGCCTGCACCCACGCCACCCCGTTCGGGTCTGCGGTGAAAGCAGGGGACACCGAGTTTATTCTATTGTTGGGTCACATGATTGACGATCTGAAGTACCTTAGACTACACTCGGTGCAGACATCAGTACCATATTATTTGCTGTACTATCTACTGTATAATTATCCACTTAGCAGGAGATACGCCGCACTCCTTATTGGATTTAGTAAAGAGAACTAACATACGCTGTGGCAGTTCCTTATGACGCATGACTACTTAAGCATATTTCCTAGCTAGACAAACAGTACTAGTAGTGTCGGTGGAGGAGATGAGCCCTGCATTGAAAGTTTGATATGATCTAGTGCGCGAGGTTGAAGCAGCTCATTACTCAATTCTGTACAGACTATATAAAACGGATCAAGTGTCATCAATCCTCATATTGTTACATGCCAACCCAACGCCGTCCGAATGTGATATTTGCGAATGATGAATTCAATGGACAGCAGACTTCGCCAGGCCATCCTAGGAAGGTAAACCAGGAGAACATGTTTAATGCTGACTCCATTCGATGGTGTTCAGATCAATACCCTCCTGAACTAATTCCCACAGAGGACTCAGCTCTCGGAGGAAATGGACGCGGTCCTGAACAGCCTTGAGAACGTAGTCAATCTCACTGTCAGTTGTGAATCGTCCAATACCAAAACGGATACTGCTGTGAGCGCTCTCGTCACTGCTGCCCAGCGCACGAAGGACGTAGCTGGGTTCCAGTGAGGCAGAGGTACAGGCACTACCGGACGACAGAGCAATGTCCTTCAAAGCCATCAGAAGGGACTCGCCTTCAATATAAGCGAACGAGACGTTGACACAACCAGGGTAATGGCGCTCAGCATCTCCATTGAGCGTGGTGTGTTCCATCGCCAGAAGTCCATCCAGCAGGCGCTTCGACAGCCGTTCAACGTGCTTTCTATCATACTGCTCGATACATTAGTATGAGCAATTCATAGCATCGATGAAGTCATAGCGAGAACTTCAGTAACTGTCGACTCATTACCCCTGCGATGTACGTCATGCAGCCATGACAACATACCAAAGGTATGAAGCTACCGTCATGGTCTCCGAAACCAATGCAATATATAATCCTCGTCGACAAACATCGAAAGAACATAGAACTATGAAAGAAAAATAAAACTTACCTCCATATCCTGACCGGCGATGCGGCAAGCCTCGCCGAAACCAACAACCAAGTGAGGAGCAAGCGTACCACTGCGCAATCCTCGTTCCTGACCACCACCGGAGATGATGGGCTCAAGACGAACCCTAGGTCTACGTCGAACATAGCAAGCACCAATGCCCTTGGGGCCATAAATCTTATGGCTGGAGATAGACATCAAGTCGATGTTCAGCTTGTTGACATCCAAGGGGATCTTGCCAACTGCCTGGGCGGCATCAGTGTGGAAGAAAATCTTCTTCGAACGGCAAAGCTTTCCGATCTCTTCCATGGGTTGAATCACACCGATCTCATTGTTGACGGCCATGATGCTGACCAGAGCCGTGTCGGGACGGATGGCCGCTTCGAGATCCTCCATCCGGATCAGTCCGTTATTTTGAACGGGAAGATATGTAACCTCAAATCCCTCATCTTGAAGATGCCGGCAGCTGTCCAATACACACTTGTGCTCAGTCTGTGTTGTGATAATATGCTTCTTCTTGCCAGAACGACCAAAGAACCTGGCCACACCCTTGATGCTCATGTTGTTACTTTCGGTGGCGCCGCTCGTAAAAATGATCTCCTTTGGATCCGCCCCAATCAACTTCGCAATGTGTTCTCTGGCTTGTTCGACAGCCTTCTCCGACTCCCAACCGTACGCGTGAGTCCTGGAATGAGGGTTGCCGTAAATACCGGTGAGATAGGGAAGCATAGCGTCGAGAACACGAGGGTCGAGCGGTGTAGTGGCCTGCATATCCAAATAGATGGGTCGAGTTCCTTGATCCATGACAGTTGCTTGTTTCAAGATACCCGCAGAGGGACTCAACGAAGCATCTCCGGAGATGCTAGAGGCGGGAAGTTCGACCTTTCCAGGCTGAAGACCTGTCTGCTTGATGAAGTTCTTCTGCTCCTGTTTGATGGCCGTGTCGATCGAAACCTGAGCATTTCCAGCTTTGGTCTCGGTAACATATGTCCGTCTCGAAACTGCACCACCGGAGGTGGCGAGCATCCGTTTGGGGAAGGACGCGGTCGCCAGGGAGCCATGCTGAGTCGACGACAGTCGACGAGCATAGGCACGAGATGCCTGTCTCAAGGCAGATGGTGTAACGCTAGACATAATTTAGATGACTCCTCAACCGTACCATTAAAGGCTTGATGCTCAGTTGATGGCAGAGAGGATAACAGCTAACGAGAAGGCGCGAAAGTTGCAAGAGTGAGAAAAAGGTTTGGATCCGGTTATATCATTGCCGAGCCCGCTAAGCCCGATCGGAGTAATCAGATAGCTCGGTGAATTCCCTTTTCTGGGAAATCTCGGTCTTTTCCACAGGAATCTCAAGCTCTCTATTGTCCGATGTATCATGTGTACAAGGTATATTATTGTCAAGATGGGTAGCATATCCATACCATGTCCTCAAGTGAATAGAGCTGGAAGGGAAATTTCATACAGCTTCTGTGGGGAAGAAAAGGCAGGGGAAACGGCGAAACGCGATTACCCCGCGGTTGTTTACTCTCTGTTTAATATCAGAGATGAGCAGTAGTATGTCAGAGATATTCCTGGCTGTGCTTGGGTTCAATTAAACCCATTATGTACCGATGTCGAGCCATCATGGTATTACGGTTATGCCTAATGCTGTAGCCAAAAGTAACACCAAGCCTGAATAACTGGTGCCTAAACCAGCTCCTGGAGGGAAAATCCGACATTCGGTTTGGTTCTCCGGTGCTGCGCCACACCTCGATCGATCCTATGTTCAGTCACAGGAACATGTATGACTTCATCATATCACGGTGCACAAATGAGCAAAGGAAAATCAGGCTCAGATTACTGTCAAATGGCATATTCATTCATAAAGTTGGCGTCTCCCATTGCCAGGCTTCATCGGTCACTCACTGCACTTGATACCAAGACAATAATAGGTACCTGGTAGATAGCTCTCAGCCACACTTACCTCGACAGCCATCCTATGTCATAGCTCAGCCACAGCGCCGAGCAGACGAACCATTATATTGGGCTGGGCTGAAGGCTGCAAATCCACTCCAAGAGGTCGCTTTCCCCCACTCCTCACCACCGAGCCATTTCTCGCTCTAATATCGCTCTTTCTTTGCTACTCCCTGAGATCCTCCTCCTCTATTGCCCTAGCATCATCTCAAACACACCTAAATCCCACCTCTGTCTACACCGAGCACTTCCGCCGAGCACCTACACAGCAGATCGCCCCGCCAGGAATACCCGAGATGAGTTTGAAGGGTTTCCAGAAGAGCATTGTTCGCGCACCGCAGCAATTCAAGGCGCGGTTCAATATTGGCGAACACACAAAGGATCCGATTTATCAAGATGCCGAGCGACGATTTCAAGAACTCGAGAAGGAGACGAAGAAGCTTCATGATGAGTCCAAGAAGTATTTTGACGCTATTAATGGTACTGATTTACTCGTGGTCGACCTTGTTGAGCCAGATCTGGGTGGCAAGATGGACTAATGAACAACACAGGCATGTTGAATCACCAGATCGAATTCTCCAAAGCCATGACAGAGTTATATAAACCCATCTCCGGTCGCGCCTCGGACCCGAGCACATACACCATTGAAGGCAACCCGGAAGGAATTCAAGCCTGCGAGGAGTACGAAGCGATAGTCCGCGACCTACAGGAGTCACTTTCGCCCGAGCTAGAGTTGATCGAGACCCGCATTGTGAGTCCGGCAAATCAACTGCTGGAGGTGATCAAGGTGATTCGGAAGGTAGCGGTGAAGCGAGATCACAAGAAATTGGACTACGATCGACACCGCAACGCTTTGAAGAAACTGCAGGAGAAGAAGGACAAATCGCTGAAGGATGAGAAGGCCCTCTATAAAGCGGAGAATGACGTGGAGCAGGCCACGCAGGAATACAACTACTACAACGACCTGCTCAAAGATGAGCTACCCAAACTCTTTGCCCTTGAAGCCGAGTTCATCCGCCCGCTGTTTCAGTCGTTCTACTACATGCAGCTGAATGTGTTTTACACACTGCATGAGAAAATGCAGGGCATGAATATCGCCTATTTCGATTTGACTCTGGATGTTGAGGAGGCATTCGAAAAGAAGCGTGGCGACGTCAAGGAACGGGCAGAAGCACTCACTATTGTCCATTTCAAGACAAAGGGTCTAGGCCGACAACCCTCCAAGTTCACACCTCCCGGCAAGGACAAGATGGCGTACGAGAGCAAGAGCACGTTCTCCCGCACGAATCGCTCCGAGGAGACCGACAACCCTCCTCCACCGTATTCGGCCTCTGCAAGTACTGTTGCGGCTGCCAAGGCCAAGCCGGCGCCTCCGCCACCCAAGCCCAAGCCCGCCCGATTTGGTGCGGCAGTCGAGACGGTTACAGCCTTGTATGACTACGAAGCACAGGCGCATGGTGACCTCAGCTTCTCTGCGGGCGACGTGATTGAGATTATCCAGCGGACGGACAACCAGAACGAATGGTGGACTGGTAGAGTCGATGGACGAGAGGGCCAGTTTCCAGGTCAGTTTGATTCACTTCTCTTCTTTCTAGCTTGAAGACTAACCTTTTTTCCACCGCAGCAAATTATGTCCAGTTGCGTTAGCATGCATATTTTTACCACTTCCAGCGCTTATGTTACAACATTCATATTTCCTGCTTTTTGATGCTGCTACCTATCATCGACGGCTCTTTTCAGGAGTTGTGGGGTTCCTTCGCACAATTTCTTTGGCTTTCAGCACCACCAGCATCCTCAATCATTACCTCGTGTTCTCTATTTGCTCGTCTCCCTGATTGCCTGTCATAGAGCATCGCGTGCATGGTGATAGTGTCTTTGCTTGTAAATAGTTCCTAGGCTATTCTTACGCCCCCATCAACGGCCGAAGGCCTTCGATCCAACTACATTGGACTGATATGAAAACAGTACAACCGGCTTTCAGGAGCTCCTGTATTCAATCAGGTAACAAGCAGTGAAAATTCATATCAAGCATGTAGTTGACAACACCTCTGTCTTCGATCAGTGCTGTGTTCGAAGGGCCGCCCAGTCAAGGTACAGCACAGGTGCAGACACTGTAGGTTCCATGAGTAGCCGGCCAGAAACGATTTCCGCATCGCTAACAGAGCGAACGCCAGCAGCACGGGTAGTTCCTACTCTCACCTCCGCTGGAAAATGCCACCGTAGTTCGTCTTAGATATCGGACGCCGAGTCGTTGTTCACCTTCTTGACATCCTCGTAGCCACAAAGCCAAAAGACCATGCGAACAGATCCGGCCATTAAATTTTTTATCAACCTAGAGTAACATTTTCAGCACAATTATGGTGAGTCCCTCCCCATTTGAGCCAGGCCAACTCCAATGTTGAAACACTCCTCCCATGCTCCGGTCCTATCAAAGGCCTCAAACGAACTCCCGTCCTCAAAGGCCAGGAGTTCGGCGATTCATCCTGAGGTGATCATCATGGGGTCAGACTCTACACTCTGTGTGGCCAGAATTCGGAAGACCTCTTCCCTCCCTGCAATGCCAGTGTCAATGTTCTGTAGCCCTTTGGCTCCAATGAGCCGACTATATGCAGCTGGCTAGTCGCGTAAGTCCTGGTACTTCTCACCCATCTCAATACATCTGCTGAGATGGGACTGCAGCACTTCTTTAGGCAGGTCTGTCTTGAGTTTCATGGCGTCCCCCTATTATGCGTAGGTGGCAGAGCACATTTTCAACTCATCCACTTCCTTTGCCTTGACTAGGATGTAATATTGGGGTCAGGCTTAATTTCTGCGTGATGGTCCGGCCATGGTACCCCGTAATCCTTCTTAGATTAAATAGGGTGTCCTCCCCCTTCCGGTGTTCAAACGTCGTCGGGCTCTGCTTATACTTAGCCATGCATACCTTGCAAGAAGGAAACGGGACGAGTGACGTACGGTGTGAAAATGGAAATGCAGTACCACCCATTTGTCCTTGTTATGCCGCTGGTATTTCGCCGCTTCTGGACCCAATGTCCCAATCTCATTGCTTATCCAATAACCCATCTCCAACAGAAGGCCCTGGTAACGCCCGCCTCCTCTTGCACCCGCGTAGTCTTCCCACTTTGCGTAATGCAAGGGCGGGTCGTCTCAAGATCCTCATGGTAAGTGTGTTAAAGCTTTCCATGCAAAAGCATTCCTCTGGTGGCTGCTGGTTCTGGTTCTTTGCTGCCACTTTCTTCTTGATTTCATCCAGGTATTCTCCAATTGATGTCTTCCCTGAACTGGCGTCCGTCTTGGACGCGGGGTGACCGTAGGTTTTTGCAGAGCGGGTTACCTTCCTTAAAATAGCTTCATCCGGGACCGCTTTAAGATCCTCATCGCTGAGCAATCGGGGCTTTTCTGGGATGGGATGAGAGCCGCATCCACCCATCCCAGAGCAGCCAAACCTTAGGACGTCTGCCTATGATATCACGACATCTATACCGATTGCAATTCTCAGTGTCAGGGTCACTTCATGAGATGCAGCCATAGACCTCGGCGTAAAGTTGGAATTTCCATCGATAGCAACAGACCTGGCCTGGGCGTTGACATATTCCATCTTTCTACGAGCGGAACAAATAACAGCACACCTTGATGCCTTCGTAGATAGGAAGTTGGTCACGTAAATGACATATTACGCCGCCAAACGCCATCGGTCAGTACATTTGACCACCTGGAGTAATTACCACGCACCTGCCCTCAGGCTTGACCGCTATGCTACCTCAGATCCTCCCTTTTCTGCACTCTGACTCAACATTTCTTCACTTTTTACCAGCAAAGCATATTCCAGCCAAGATGTCTTATTATTCGCTCGAGGATACAATCGATCAATTTTTTTCTGGCTGCAGTCACGCGGGAAGAATGCGACCGAGCTGCTGCTGAGATTACTGGTCAATCTGTGGAGCCAGTTCGGCTTCAAGGAGCGTTCAGTTACACTGTAGCAGCTGGGGAGCTCCTTGTACAATTCCGTGTTCCCGAGTCTCTCTTAGATACAGAAAGGCTGGCTCTGGCTCGGAAGATCTACGGCAGCGTTGTGCCCGCCTGTGTCAACAGAGGTGTTATAGGACCATCGCCTTCACTCACTGTCTATGTCATGGACAAGATTCCCGGAATAACCTACATCGAAGTACCTTTAACAACACTATGTTGTACTTCGTGGCAAGAGCAAACAGTGTCGGATTTTGCGAGGTACTTTCAGTTTCACTATGCTGTGGAACCACAACTGACCTTGCTAGATTTTTTGCCAACTCATGGGTGAACCGACTGACGGAGCCTCATCGCTCCGAGCTCTCTTTGGCAGATCTTCAAAACAAGCTTGATATACTTGTACGGCAGCTCCCTCCGCGTTTTTCAGGCATCATCTCCAACCTTCGCGAAGAACTTCCCGCAATTTTTGTTCCCAGGTATCCGTTGGCTCTAACTCATACTGACCTGTGTGAGATGAATATCATCGTCAATGCTAAAGCAGGCGGTATCAATGGGATCGTTGATTGGGGTGAAGCGAAAGTTTTGCCATTTGGAATGTCTCTGTGGGGTATTCGGAGCATGCTTGGTACTATGAACTCAAGTGGTTGGCACTACCACGAAAATTCTTCCAGGTTGGAAGGGCTTTTCTGGGATACGTTCCATAGACATGTGGGAAAGATTTCCGATGACGACAAACATGCCATGAAAATTGCGGAACGGGCTGGATTGGTTCTTCGTTATGGTTTCACTTGGGAAGATGGTATTTTCGAAAGGCCCGTGAATGAGCAAGATTCTTCGATTAGATATTTGGATGCATTCTTACACCGCTTGGAGGATTGAGCATGAAACACCTCTCGCAATAATAAAGAAAGTGAGGGCCAGTCATGGCGAAGATGGCCCGTGGTGTAATGCTTGCAGCCCGAATATGTCTGTCAGGTTATGTTCAAGGAGGTACCTGAAGATATCCTCAAAGAAAGACGGATCAATTTCGCTAACATTGATCGGCGGGCCTTCCCGGTACTCATAAGCAACCAGTATCCCGTCCAGAGACAGCTTGAAAGTATGACCGTGGATATTAGATGTGTCAACATCTTCAATGGGGACGGGCTTTGTCCAGCATCCCGCGGGGCTCTCAAAATAATGACCCAGCATCACCTGATCGCTCGGAATTTCAAAATGCCCATGGATGAGATGGATGCCGAACTTGTCTTGGACGTTGTAGCGTGTCAGAATTTTGCGAATTTCCTGGGAATGATTGAGAAGAAGCGGAGGCTGTGCTTCGTCGGATGGAAGCTGATTGTACCTAAAGCAGTTCTTAGTGAGGGCAAATAAAGATGGACAGCAGAATATACAAGGTGGATGACTGCTTCAGATCGGCCAGAGTCGGTGCGGTGTGTAAACCAGGCACAGCAGCTTGTTTGATGACCGAGGCTGAAGCCATTTCGATAGGTAAGGCAGGAAATGCCTATGCTGAGCCTGCCATAGTCCTTTAGCCTAATCATCGTCACAAGCCTTGACAAGCACTACAGCAGTTGTCCATCTCCACCAGTCGGGTCTCGTATTCAGGAGTCTGCTCCATTCTGGCTTGAATGGGGAGTACTTATACCACCCTCTACTTTTCATTTTCGCTCTAACGTCCATTATCCCCAATCACTTCCTGTCCTCTCAAACTCGAATCTACAAACTTCCAAAATGAGAGTCACAGTCTGGTTCTCCCTCCTCCTCACCACAGCCCTCGCAGCTCCCCAGAGTGACTCCCAAGCTCTATCCAGCGATTTAGCCAACTGGTCCTCCCTCGGAAATGCCCTGTGAGTCTAGCCATTCTCACCTACGACAAGAATCTACAAAACTAACAAGCCAACAGACAATCTCTAAACTTCAACTTCACCGTGCCCACCAAAACCGCCAACCTCGACAACATCTCCCCACCGCCTCGCTCCCTCATCCCAGAGGTCATCACCGCACTGCCCCCTTCCGTACTAATGGAGCTCGTCATCCCCTCTCAGCGCAGCGCTCTCGCCAGCCAGTTCAAGGCCGGGAGTACACCCGCCTGGTACGCAAGTCTCCCCAGCGATGTCCAGAGTTACCTGTCCGTGGTAAAGAGCCAGATCTCCGAGGGCGCGTTGACCGCTACCACGGGACTGGCGTATCAGACTGCAGCTACTGCGTCCGCTACGGGGTCGGCGACAGCGACGGGTGCGTCTGCGGGGGGAGCAACGTCTACTTCGTCCAAGGGAATGGCTGTTGCGGCGAGACCGACGGGGGTGTTGGCCTCTCATCTACATCTCACCTTTCACACACCCGTACCCGTGTCCTGTCAGGTCGTCGCGTTGGAGCGTCCA
>NW_020798235.1:0-61082 GCF_002237265.1 Aspergillus thermomutatus | reverse complement strand
AGTCGGGGCGGGGCGGGGACGCGACTGGGGTCTGTGGATGCGGATGGGATGTCGAGCCGGGCTGGTGGGACGGCGAGGGGGGATGCGGGCGGGGAGGATGGCGACGAGGATGAGGATTTTGACGATGAGGGGGAGCTGCTGAGGGGTGAGGAAGGGGTGACGGATACGGAGGCCGAGAAGAAGAATCTGGCGTATGTTTCTCTCCCTGTTACGTGACACTGTGTGCTTGAGGCTGACGTTGGATTCTTGGAACAAAGTTTACTGGTGGATGCGTTCAATCCTATTCAGTCGGAGCGATACGATCTATTCAAACGGGCCAAGCTGCGCAAGGAGACGCTGCGGCGGATTGTCAACCACGCGCTGTCCCAGTCTGTTCCCGCCAGTGTCGTGACGACCATCAACGGTTTCACCAAGGTCTTTGCGGGCGAGATCATCGAGAAGGCGAGGACCGTTCAGGCCGAGTGGGCTATCGCGCATGATCAGGCCGCGCGCGCTGCCTTTGACGCCGAAGAGGCCGAGGCCGACGCCAGGGCAGCCGAAGCAGCGGCGAGGGCAGCCGCAGCCGCAGCCGCCTCCGCTACGCCGGCGACGGGGGTTCAGGGACAGAGCCAGCCCCAGCCGCCGGTCAAGCAGGAGCACTCGGACAGCAATCGCTCCACTCCAATCCCTCCTTCATCGTCCTCTCCCATGCCGCAACAGCAGATCTCGCAACCGTCCACACCTTCTATATCTGGCCTTCCGCAGCAGCTGCAGCAACCCCCTCTAGCACGACCGAAAAGGGAATTCAAACCGCCGCCTAACCCTCACCGGGGCCAACTCCTACCTTCTCATCTTCGCGAGGCATTGCGACGGTACAAGCGCGACAGCGAGGGCGGTGGTGTCGGTTTCTCGGGGTTGAGTATGGGAAACTTGGGAGTGAGGGGATCAGTCACCTGGAGTGCGGGAAGTGTTGGAGGAAGACGAATCTTCCGATAGTATCTCCCCTCTCGGTTTCTCTTACTTTCTGGCATGATGACATGATCAAAAGCACTTCGGATTGTACATACACATAATCTAATATATTGTAATGATGGCTCGGACGGCATGGTTGTTCATCATTAACCATGTAGGCGTACTTAGGGCTGCTGTCTCCACTGTCAAATGGGACTGGCTCCTCCCCTAAAATAGGCACATTACAGGCAATTATTCTTACTTGACCGTGCGTATGCTTGCATTTATCTCTAGACTGAGAGACCAGCGGGATACATTGTTCTCCAAACTCCCTGAACGGTTGATACCCATCTGCAACTGCAACAACTCCTTACGATTATTACATCAGGAACCCTCTTCTTCGAATGACCACAATCCATTAGTGTCAATCGAACTATCCTCAAGACAGTCAGCTAGAGACCCCTTCTATCCAAGACGTAGCACTCAACTTACCTAGCCGGATGTGGTGAGGAGAATTGACCAGCCCCTAGAAAGGCATTCCGAGAATATCGTCGTCGAAGCGGCGGCGGCGGCGGACGACACGCACTCTCTGCAGGCCGTGGATTTGGTTGTGCTCGCGCCCATGCTGATCGAGGTACACCTGGACGTGGCGCAGAAGCACCCTCAGGACATCGACGACGGCCAAGAGGATGAGTATCTTGGCGGCTGTGTGAAGGAAGACGATCAGGCTGGCGGTCTTCGTAATCGGGGAGTTCAGAGCGATTAGCTCGGTGGTAGTGTTGTTGCTCATTGCGTCTGGTGCTTGTTCGGTCAGTGTCTCTTGAAGGGCCGAGGGATGGTTTGACAGTGCCTTGTTCACTTACCTTTGGATTAGAAGATGAGGGTGAGGAAATAGTGGGTGATGGCTTTGGGTTTGGTATGTTGTTCTGATGCGCACAGGACTGAATGCTTCAGAATAAAGGATCTGCACGCCGCTATGCTGTAGTGATCACTGCTCAGGGAGAAGGGAAGAAGTCTTTCTCTTTCTCATTCTGTCAGAACACATCGTTTATGGTGGGAGGTGGGCTTTTGGTCTCGGCGTAACGGTTACGCTCGTTGCCTGACGATGCGATATGAGCGTATAACGACTCAGCGAAATCGTCTCGCCTGATTTGACGATTCTGCATGGCAGTGAAGATTTTTCTTTCATGGTGAAGATGAGAGAATTAGACCTCCTAGCCTGTACTGCTCATTCCTCTTCTTCTCTTCCTCCTGGAAGTCGTACTTGTTTCTTTCAATTCTTGCACGCTGAACACATACAAACAGGTCTTTTAACTTGGAGTCGCCTTTTTCTTTGTCTTCTTTTTCGTCGTACTGTATTTCCTTGTTGCCCTCTATCCAAAATGTCTGATAAGATAGAAGAAATTCACGACATAGAGGAGCCTGCGCAGAGCCAGAATCAGAAGACTGACACTGCCCTGGCCATAAGGACCCGCGTCCAGCGTGTGGAACGTCCTATGCCCGAGCTCGCCTCGCAGAATGGAGACACTTGGACGTACGATGAGGAAGCCTATCTCCGAGGAGGCATTCTCATCCCTGTTGAGATCCCTAATGACGAGGCTCCCAGTGAGGACGTAGACGTCAAGAGTGCGAAGCTCATTTTTCTCTTCGGTAAGCCAGTTTTCATTCCAAAGCGCAAGCTCAAGAGAGAAGCCTTCTCAGTCTGGGTGACCAACTAATGAGATCTGTATCTCCGTAGGCGCCCCAGCTTTGGGAAAGAGCACTGTCGCAGCAAACGTGGCCGCAGAGCTTGGATGCATCCACCTTTGTCCCGATCAGATGATCCCGCATCTGGGGAAACATGGCCCATACCTCGCTTGGCTAGCGGTTGTCCAGGCCATTGAGTACCACGGAACTGTGCCGAGCGGATTACTGTTTCAGCTCGTGAAAATGGAAATCCAGAGGCACATGGAGTTTGGAGCAACTACCTTCATCATTGACGGATGGCCACACACCTCTGAGGACTTCAATCTGCTGTACGAGGTGAGCGACCCTTGGCTCTGTAACATTCCACTCGCCTTGCTTTCACTTCACCGGATGTTGACTCGCGATTGTTTAGACCTTCACTGTGGTGTCAGCTTTTCATCTGTACGCAACTCAAGACACTCTTGAGAAGCGTGCAATGCGGGACCCTATGACCTTTGATGAAGGTACTAGGCGCCTCAAGTACTTCCGAAACGGATTTGTGAGGTATTATGAAGAGCTGGCAGATTTGCTCGAGCATGACGGTTTCAGAAACTCCTTGGTCCTGGTACGTATACAGCCACAATTTTCGAGAATTTGACAGGATTCAAGGGTTAACTCCATATCAGATGTGTGCCGAACCGGATTACCATCTCTTCTTCCCGGAAATCAAAAGGATCATCGAGGTAGGGATCTGAAACCCCAGCTTTGCAAACAAGGCGTTGACAGTACCTAGAAGAGACTTGCTGAGGCTGAGGACGCTTCGGCACTCGCACAGGCTGAGACCTCGTCCGATGAGCGTGAGCATGTTTGAGATGAGAACCTTGAAGTGGCGTGGTCGTTGGTTCTTGTCTTCTTGGGTGACGATCCTTATCAGGCACGTATCAGGACTAGCTGGTGTTTCTTGGTTGTGTCATCCTGCTCTTGCACATTTTGACAAGCTTTTTTCTGCCGCTGTCAGGTGAACGGATTGGCATTTTGCCTTCGTGGTATCTCGTGTGATTTCAGAATGAATGATGGCTGCTTGTTGCTGGAGGTTGGATCCGAAGGTCTCGGTGACTGTTGTTGACTGCAACCTGGCAGACCTGCTGACAAAGCAGCACCTTTTATTAAGTAGTCTTCGTGATAACGAATGGAGAGATACTGTATTCCAACCCAAAATCATTTACCGTAGGAGAAAATACACCGTATAGAACATGAAGATGAATGGTACAGCGCCCTCATATTGTACAGTTGCAAATAGACCGTCACACCTGATACAGTAAACCAAGAAAGAAGAATTACCCTGATGCTCACCTTTGCTTGACTTTGAACGCTGAGCGAGCTTTTTCTCTTTCGAGCTCCAAGGCCTTCAGGTGAGCCTCGCGGCGAGCATGATTCCTCTCCTCCCGCTTCCATTCCTCTTCCTCCTTCCTTCTCCTCTCGTAGTCGGCTGCCAACTTGAGATCCTTCTCGCTTAGCCGGGGAGGCTCGGCGGGAGTCCCATCCGCGTTCTTCAAGGGGCCCTGACCCAATTTCTCCGTTGTTTCACGCTTGATGTTCTCCTTAGCCTCCTTCAGGTTGTTCAAGGCGCGATCAATAAAGCTAATCTCCACACTCTTAGGCGACTTGTGCTCTTCCTGAATCATCTTGGCTCTTTCGGCCTCCAGATGCTCACGAAGCATGCGGATCGCCTTGCTCTGCTGCGAATCACCATGACCGGGGGATTGCCCAATCTGAGGTTGTCTTTGAGGGAGGGCGACATTCATCGTTTTTCTGAAGTTGTCAGAGCTGAGAAGGTAGGCTTGTCCCAGACCGAATAGACCAGTCGTCACGAAATAGAGCTGGAGGGCACCGGGGAAGAAGACCATAAAGAAAAAGGAGATGGCAGGCAACCCAAACATGACGAGACTGCCTAACGTTGTGCCCTTGAGCTGGTTCACGCCATTTTCGCCTCCTTTCTACACAGGACGATGGCATTCTGAGTTAGTGATCAAGCCAGTACCCCGAGGGATGAACGACGACTTACCCGGATGCTCAGGTACATGAACAAAGACGACGCAACGGGGAGTATGAAGAACGGGTCGGGAACGGTAAGATCCTTCAGCCAAGCAACTGATTCCATGGCCAGCCCTGGCACTGGCAAGGCTGCCATACCCTTGACCACTCTGTAGCAACCGAAACCAAAGGGGATCTGAAGCATGGGAATGAAGGACTTCCATGACTTGATACCGTGCTCGTGGTGAATCTTCTGGATTTCGGCTCGGAGTTTCAACATTTCTATTTGGTTGCCATCCCTTCCGCGCATCATCATCTGCTGACGCATAGGTTCCGTGATGTGCTTGATATTGAGCATTTTGGTCGAGGTGTCCACAGCGCCCAGCGTAGGATACAGAAGTGCTAAACGGAGGAGAAGTCCGGTTCCCACGATACTTGCCCACCAGGGCAAGCCTCCCCATATGTGGATATGTTCAATGACAAACTGGATGATTGACGACGGGCCCCAGCCGTAGTCGAGCCCTAGGTCTTTGAGGTATCCGATGTGCTCGGGGATTGAGCTGAGATCAGCGGCAGACAGATCAGAAAGGTCAGGTACACCCGCATCGATAGGAGGATTCGACAAATGCTCACTCGCAGTGGCATCGGTTGCGGAAGATGTCGAGTTGAACCTTGCGGATATGACTCCGGGTATGGAGGCGACGGGCTTCCATGATATTTTTCCAGAAAGTGTCTGGGTAGACCCTCCATAGTGCACAGAGAATCTCGAGCTCTGAGGTCTGAACGAAGAGATCTACAGTATACCGAGTCAAGTCAGCCAGGGAGTCTACTCGCTCGCCGGCGGAGAAGAGGATATCGGGGGACAAACCGATCGGCTGGAGCGAGGGAAAGCAGTCAAATGTCGTCGAGCAATGGTGGGAATCCCACCACGCCCCTTCAAGCCAGCCCCTGCCAGCATTGTGATATTTGGCCGCAGGAGATATTCTGGGGATTCACGAGCGACGGCGGTTTCTAGAGGGAAAAAACAACGGCTATATCCGCCGCCGACTCGGGGAGATTGGACTTTTTCGCGCCAAGACTTGCTTTCTGCCGGGCGGCCGGAGTTTGTCCCTGATATCAAGATACTACATAGGCACAAGAGAGAAAGAGGATTATCGTCCGGGTAGAATATCATTTGATTTGACGAATATTTCCATACTCGTAATGCACAGCAAAAGATGGACCGTGTCTTCAATGTGCAAAAGTCGAAGTGCCTCGCCCGACGCCGCCCAATCAGACCTACTGCTGGTGCCTTTTGAAATCTATGTACACATATGCGCAACCCATGCTGAAGACACAAAGATGAACAAATGACAAATGGATCACGAACATGGATATCAAGAATCTGCTCTGAGAAAATCTATACTTGGTGCCTGAAGGCGCGTAATCACTCCAATGATGTAGTATCTTGCAGACTTCCGGCTCTTGGCTGGCGCCGCGATGGGATCTCGCGAATCTCCATGCCTGGTCCCATGGGTCTTGACCGTCGATAAGTAGGGAAGATCTAGACGAGACAATGATCAGCCCAGTTTGTTGGAGAATGAGTCAATGTGCATTGGCGGATAAATCGCAGGGAGACCATTACTGTACCCCTCAAAGCGACTTCGTGGAACGTACCTTTGTGTTAGACCAGCCAAGCCGAAAAGCAGCCTCGTGTGCAAACAATTCCCCAAATCCCAGCATCAACCCGTTGACAAAAGGGAGGATCAAATTGATCGCCGCTCCCCGCAAGATGCCCCAGATCGATGGAGGCTTGTACAGAATCAAGGGCGAGCTAGATGTCGAGGGAGGAGATGAAACTTCATGATTGGGAGAGTAGATTTCCGAGTCCGAGGGAACTGTTAGACCCGAGTCGTAGAGCTCGACCCTTGAGTGGGAGTGTTCGTCGGCCATGCTGCGGGGAGAAGAACGCGGAGAGTAGGAATGGAAGCAACAGGAGCTCGTAGACGGTAGAGATCCGATGACAGTCGAGGATATACCTGGCACAGTTTGATTCTTCAGTACTAGAATCAATATCGCTTGATACCTTGCATGAAAGACTGGATGGGCGAGATGGTGTAGTTGTCGCAGCCAGATGATCGAGGAAGCTGAATCGCTCTACGCCTGACCCCGAAAATGGTTATGTAAGCAAGAATAGTCCCGAGTTACGCAATGTCAGTCGAAAGCCTACGACGGAAGACTTCTCATACTTCTAGCTGAAATTGAATTGTTATAATAAGACCTATCTGCTGTCTAAGATATTTTGTTCTAGATGGAATTTCACAAGGGTTGTTAGTTTGTTGTTTGCTGAGGGCGAACAGCATCTTGTTTTTGTCAGTACCTAGTACCGTATTCCCCGTCAATAATAGGCGGAGCTTCATGAGGTGACCATACTTCAAGGACGGACAAAGCCAGGACCAATATATGCAGTAGATCCCAAAGTCGCAAATTATACTAATGTTTAAGATCCAGATCTAATAGCACATGAGCTAGTGCAAGTCGCAGATTGTGGTAAAGTAACCAAGCATCATGAAGCACCTGAGGCATCAACATCTATTCTGTACACCGGGAGATCTCTTCTTCCAGACGACCAATCAGGCAACAGTGACGTATCCTCATCGGCGCGGTGTTTGTCCCTTGGTGAAATCGGAGCCCCAGTAATCACTGAGTCTTTTGGCATTCACTAATTCCTTTTCCCCCTGGTCATCATACACCTCACTCTGTTTTCAGTATCTCAGCTTGGTGCCTTCAGTGGTCGTATTTTCTTTAATCTGGATTCAGCACTCAATAGCTGAAGCGAGCTGTCAACTCATCTTCTACCTTACCAAGATGGAGCGCAACCCCGCCGAGAACGATGAGGTGGTTTCTCAGTTCTGTGCAATGACAGGCACACGTCCTGCAGAGGTAATCCTTCCACTCTGATCCTATGCCTATGTATGAAGAGCTCTTTCGCTGATATCTATCCCTAAAGGCACAAGAGTACCTGGCAGCCAACGGGTGGGATATTGAGGCAGCGGTGACAGAATTCTTCGCGGAACAAGACGAAGCCATGCAAGACGCGAACACAGTCGGGGGTCGGTCTCTTGGAGGCGCAGATTCAGCTGTATCAGCAGGTCGGTCACTAGGCGGCAGCTCTTCCCAGTCTGGAACTGCTACACCGCAGCAGTCTTCCTCATCGCGCAAACCCACCTCTAAGAAGAGATTCGCAACGCTCGGAGATTTTGCATCTGGAGGCGGCGATTCGGCCGATGAAGATGAGACAGAGAATCAAGATTTCTTTGCTGGTGGTGAGAAGTCAGGACTGGCTGTACAAAACCCGGATGACCTCAAAAGAAAGATAATCGAGAAAGCCAGAAAGTGAGTCTTGGTCTTACCTGACAATTATACTCAAACTTTGACAGAATACCTGACGACTACGTATAGGACTCAACTGCCGTCTTCTGACGAACCCCAAACCAGACAATCTTACTTTACCGGCACTGCACGCACCCTTGGCGGCGACGACACCCCCAGCCGGGTCATAGAAAGCCCGAGTGCGCCTACACTACAAAGACCCCAGCGAGTACACAGAACGCTTCACTTCTGGGCGGATGGATTCTCTGTCGATGACGGCGATCTCTTCCGCTCAGATGACCCACGAAATGCGGAAATTCTTGACGGCATCCGACAGGGCCGTGCCCCGCTATCGATCATGAATGTACAACAAGGTCAAGAAGTCGACGTCGAAATCAAGCAGCACGAGGAGAAATATGTCAAGCCTAAGCCAAAATACAAGCCTTTCTCCGGGACAGGACAACGACTCGGCAGCCCGACTCCAGCCATTAGAAGCCAAGCCCCTTCTGATGCTCCCACTACTAGTCAGCCAAGCGCAGAGCCAGTCAAACCTGACGTGGATGAGTCGCAGCCGATCGTGACACTACAAATCCGACTTGGAGATGGAACTCGTCTAACTTCTCGATTCAATACCTCTCATACCATTGGCGACGTGTATCAGTTCGTTTCCGCCGCCAGCCCATCCAGCCAGAGCCGCCCCTGGGTGTTGATGACCACGTTCCCGAATAAGGAGCTTACAGACAAGTCTGCTGTCCTTGGTGATCTAGCTGAGTTCAAGCGAGGTGGTGTGGTCGTACAGAAGTGGCAGTAAGCTGCTGTTGTGGAAGTTAGGGCTTCTGAACGTTCTGTTGTCCACGCCAAACCATAGAAAAGAGGCATCTTCTCTTGTAGGAAATCATACTGTGATCTCCTGACAAAATCTGAGTCAATGACACGATTTATGTAATCCAGATATCAACAAGTGGATAGGCAGTTCCAGTTAAGGGACGACTCGCATATCACGAAACGGTTCTGCACACAAGGGCTTTTGAACTGATGTCTTTTTCCTATCCATTGCAGCTTGTAGACGAGGATTTCTCATCTAAGTGCTTCATATTTCTTGTCTTGACGACACAAATAGTTTCAAAACGAATCTCCGGATTGATAAGCAGTCGGATTTCTTCCCCACATGGCGGGATGACGCAGAAAAAGTAAGGCGAACTGCGAAATCGGCCATTTCGCCATCGCCTTTTCCTTCGTCTCCGAGTGAAAATTGAATTCTCAAATCTTCAAAACGGTCAGATAGCTGGCAAGAAATGCCTCTAGACGGAGTCAAGAACATTGTGCTGGTGAGTAGCTTCTCTCCCATGTCATTTTCTGTATAGCGCAAACCCCTCATCGCATCTTATCGATAACGATCCCATGTCAATGAGGGATGATGATCAGTGGAGGTATCCAAGAGCCATAGTTGGGCAATACGGGCTGTTTTGACTGAAGCTGAATTGCTTTTGTTTTGAATGACTCTCCCACGATTGTCACTGACACTCTGCGAATATGTAAAGGTCCTCTCTGGCAAAGGTGGCGTCGGCAAATCTTCGGTCACCTTGCAACTCGCCCTCGCATTCTCTCTTCAGGGCAAATCCGTCGGTATCCTCGACATTGATCTAACAGGCCCGTCCATCCCCCGCCTAGTCGGACTCGAAGACGCAAAGATCACCCAGACCCCGCGCGGTTGGCTCCCCGTATCGGTACACCCGCCCGAGAACACAGCACAGGATGGCGCACCACCACGAGGCGCGTTGCGGTGCATGTCTCTGGGCTTTCTCCTACGCGATCGCGGAGACGCGGTGATCTGGCGTGGCCCCAAGAAAACCGCTATGATCCGCCAATTTCTATCCGATGTTTTCTGGGGTCCCACGGACTATCTGCTCGTGGATACCCCGCCCGGCACGAGCGATGAGCATATAGCGTTGGCGGAGCAGCTGATGACGCTGGCTTCGACGGACCCGGCTGCATCGTCCATGGGCCGGCCTCGTTTGGTGGGTGCGGTGCTTGTGACGACTCCCCAGGCCATTGCGACGTCCGATGTGCGCAAGGAGGTCAATTTCTGTGTGAAGACACAGATCCCGGCGCTGGGTGTGATTGAGAACATGTCCGGTTACACATGTCCTTGCTGTGGGGAAGTGAGCAATTTATTCTCCAGTGGCGGAGGTAAGGTCATGGCGGAGGAACTAGGGATCAGATTTCTCGGTAATGTGCCTGTGGATGTCCAGTTCGGCGAACTGGTTGAAGGGAAGATGGTTTTGGATAGTGACTCGGATGAGGAAGACGGACCTACGCAGGCTCAACAGCAAGAGGAGCCTGTCGACAACAGGCCGCTTGTTGAGCGGTATAAGGACTGCTGGTCATACTCTCGATTTGAGGGATTTGCGAAGACATTAATATCTCAGATTGAAGGGGAAAGCGCGGCGAGTTGATTCTCTTTGACGGCATGAAATGAATAATACTCTTCGTCGCTAGCCTCGTTTGTCTTCATTCATATACCACCATTATGTTTCTTTTTGGCTCACTTGAGTGCATTAACAGCCAACTCCATATCATCTCGAAGCCTATCTTATAAGAGGCCATCATCCAATTACTTTCACAGTGTCTTCTTTAAGATCTACCTTACTAGAGGCTGGGAAAGATTCTGATTTGTTACTTTTACAAATCAGCAGGAGAATTGAGAGAAAAAAGCTAAGCAATTCAGCAGATTGAATATTATAGAAGCGAACAACCATATGAAATGATTACCATCAGTTATCAACGTCTAGCCTGTGTTCGTTGACGGATGCTGTCCATTTTGTCTCTCAAGCATGGCACGCAGCAGCTTTTCAGCGGATCGAGGTTGACCGTCATGAGAAGCACTCCTAAGCCAGTTGAACAGCGCTTGCACATCTGTCAGCACAGACGGCTTATCTGACTGTCCACGATCCCTTGTCGTGGTATCACCGTGCTCTCCTGCGGACAGCCGGCCTTGGTGAGGGTCAGAAGGAAGGGAGTGCAATGAATGGCCGTTGGCTTGTGCGTCGAGGAGGATCTCCGACACAAGCGCAGGTGTCAGGATACTCTTGATCTGGTCCTCTGTGACGGGTTCGTTCTGCCTTCCGAGCAATGTCCGGCCGTTTGAGTTCGGCTTCGACATAAATTCTCTAGTCGCAGGCAATGAATCTGCAACGGGATCTGAGGGAATATTATCGAGGTTGGCAGCAAGGAGCGATCGCGGAGTGTCAGGTTGCGCGAGTACTGACAAGCCCTCTGCAACGGAGAACGGCACGAATGATTGATACACCATTGTAGAAGATGTGACTGTAGATGGTCCAGTCTGTTCTAAGTAACGATATTGAGGCACAGTGGTGTAATCCCGCACACCTACAACACTGTTACTGTCATCGTCAAAGATGATTACAGCATCATCAGGTTGTCTTTCATGGTCCGAGCTGGCTTCCTCGACAGTCAAGAGACCGCCAGGAGGAGCCCGAATCTCTCCCAAGGGCGCAATATGACTTCCATACTCGTTGGCCAAACTGAGTTTGCTACGGCCGCATATTTCGCCAATCGCATCCAAAGTGGTTCGAATTTCAGGTTCGATGGCTCGCAAAATGCCGTCGATACTAAAATCCTCTTCCGAGGGAAGGTTTGGGCCACGCTTTGGCGCTTCAGATCGAACTGAAAATAGAAAGGACCGCCGTAAAGGCATATTGGATGTTTCTCCAGTATCATCAGTACTTCCAGTATAGGCCCGAACCAGAACTGGCTGAGATGCTAATGTCGAGGACCGATTGCCAGAATGATTGGCCTGGCGATTCTTCCGGGTCAGAGGTCTGTGGTTCCCATTGACTTGACGTAACGCAGTGGTGCGGTATGCCCGTGCGGATTCATCTAGAGCAAGGTCATAACGGTAGGAGCTTGCTTGATGAGATGAACCAACGGCCTCGACCATCGGGCAGGAATGAGAGGGAGTGAGCTGTGACCATCTCTGGCCAGAGAGTGAGGACGATAGTCGGACTCCATCATGGTGGGATGACAGCCTGTCTGACCTATAATCCATTATCAACAAAACAGGGTCCACAAAAAGATATTAGCAAAGATTTGATTTCTGGTTTGTTGTCAAAGTCATCCATCAGTCAAGGACGTCTCTATCCAAGTGTATTCGTCGCAGCTTTGATGCAGGAAGACGCGGAGGGAATACGGCCATCAGCAAAACCCCGCCCTCATGCCGATTCGCAGCTGCGGCAGATCGTCCAACAGTAACAGAGAGTCAAGCAGCTGTCAAATCACAGCATGTACAAGGCAGGACACGTATCTACGCTCGAGGTTTTTGCTCAGGCGATCAAACCTGCATTGCGCATGAGAAAGAGTGCCATGTTGGCACGCATTTGAGAGACCCAGTAGACTCTAGTGTGAGAATATTTCCAGGCAATGTAAGCTCTGTCGGATGACACTTTGCTTCAATACTGGGGTTTTGAAAACAATGTAGTAAGACAATGCGTTGGCATGCGACAACGACAGCGATTATTTGTTTTATCCATCTACTAGCGGACGGAACAAACCAACGGAGGTGGAGGAGATATGCGGACGGGTCATTACTGCGACTGCTACCAACTCACAATCATCATGTCTTGAGTCTTTGAGCCAACCGGCTATCTTTCCAGTATCCAGTAATCTTGCGAGTTTTTATCCCTGTTTGCACACTCAATCGCCATTAATCTGCTCAAGGTTCCTCTCAATCCAAATGAACAGGTTTCGTGTATGCAAGCACTCCGTGTATATGTCCCATTGGCTCCCCCGTCCAAGACACTGACTGTTCATGCTTATAGTTTGGCGACTCCGAGGAGTCGGCCTCGGATCTTGACGATGATACCTCCGACCTCCCATTCCCTGAGCCTCTCACTCGATCCTCATTCCTCGCCCCCGACTTCGAACCCGCAAACTACCTCTCGTCCTTGACCAATCGACACCAGAGCCTCGAAGACCTTCGGCAAGAACTGCGGAATCTAGACCAGTTGCTCAGCCGGGAGTTGCTAGATCTAGTCAATGAGAACTATGGTGATTTCTTATCGCTTGGCAGTGCATTACAAGGGGGCGAAGAGAAGGTCGAGCAGGTTCGGGTTGGACTGTTGTCGTTTCAGAGGGAGGTTCAAGCGATACGGGACAAGGTCGAAGCGAGGCAAAGCGATATGGAACAGCTCTTGAATGAAAAGAGGCGACTGAGAGGACATGCAAACATCGCTCAGGCTCTGTTAGACTTCGCAGAGCGTGTTGAGGAGCTGGAGAAACGATTGATGATTGGCGACGCACCGACCCAGCACCGACGAGAATCGGTCGAGGGATTCGACACGGACTCTGACCTGCTGGACAGTGAGAGTGAGGAAAGTGACGAAGAAGATCTGCCCGCCGGCTCACCTGCAGCGCCACTGGTGTCTCTACGAAGACTGGAAAATCACATACAGAAATACGTCTACCTCACTCGACTCGCGTCGCGGATCGGCGTTGATCATCCATTCTTACTTAACCAACAACCTCGATTAGCGAAGATCAGGGCCACGGTGCTCGTGGACCTGAAGACAGCACTTGAGCAAGCAAGTCATGCTGGTGAGAGGCGGGATACGAAAACGCTGGCCGTATTGCGACTCTACAAACTCATGGGCGAGGATACCAGTGCAGTAACAGCATTGAAGAACCTGAAGATATAAGCTTCACCCTTGTGCATTGGCAAGACTCATTTTGCATAGCGGAGGCGTTTAGGATCAGGCTTGAGCTTCTAGAAATATATGTTCTCAGAAAACACCATTATGCACCGTGCTCTTCCCAAAGAATAACGTGATCTGTATAATATACACCCAAGAAAATGGACCGAAGAAATCACATATGTTACAAGCCGGTCAAAGACGTGGTGTCAGGAGAATTGTCGGACTTGAACTCTCCATTCAGACTGAAGCCGGGGCCGTTTGTCGAGCTCAGAACCTGGTGCTGGTCAATACGGATTCCAGGATCGCGATATTAGAAGCCAACTTACGACTTCGTAGATCTCCTTAACAATGCGATCGTTGAGGCTAGCGGCGTCCTTCTTCACCTGCTCAATCGTCGCGCGCAAATTGTCCCTCAGTTGTTCGGGGGAAAAGGCCAATTGCCCAATCGGTAGTCGAATAACAGCATCACGCTCTCTGTATACCGTACCACCACGGAGCATCTCAACTCTAGCGGCCACATCTTCAACCACAGTACCGGTCTTGATGCTTGGCATCAAGCCTCTGGGACCAAGAATCCTGCCCAACCCGGCTTTGTTCAAAGCGTCCAAACTATCGGGGTGACAAATGCAGCGATCGAATTCAATCTTGCCCGCTTTGACCGCATCGAATACTTCCTGTTCACCGACCAGAACAGCTCCAGCCGCTCGGGCTTCTTTCTCGTGTCTTGTCCCAGGGGGGCACACTACACAAATTCGCGATTCGGTCTGGACAGAGTGAGGAAATCTGAGCATGTTACGGATGACCGGCCCGTCTCGCTTTGTTTTCAAACGGATATGAATTTCGTATTTGGAGACAGTCGGTTCGCGACCAACTTCGAATGCACGGAGATATCTGCAGTAGGAAAGTCAGAGGATTAGCGAGATACGCAAGTGAAAGGACGCAACCCAGACAATATCTACCTTATCGCATCGCAGAGCGCAAATTGTTCAACATCCTTGAGATCTTTCTGCTTGAACTCCCTAGGACCCTTCTTTTCCTTCTTGCTCTTTACCTTGGCCTTTTTGCCTTGGGCTTGAGGGTTGCTCTTGGCTCCTCGGACCTGTTGGTGAAAGCTCGAGAGCAAAGGCGCCATTGTTCTTTGACGAAGAGGCGGCTGACATGTTGAAAGAATGCTCCTTGCCACAGACGGCAAGATCGAGCCGTAGGAGGACATGGCGTTAAGAGTTTGATCGATGCGAGCCTTGTTCAAACTCACTGGGCGACGGAGATGTTTTCTTCTCCGAAAGCTCTCTGTCTCGGCGGAGAAACGTGACGCCGGCGGAGTCCGTTTTGAGTCAAATGCCCCTCCAAATACTACTCGATTTTTGAAGAGATTCAACAGCCCACTTGTTACGGTCTCAGACGTCGATTTCACTTGAAGCGATCTCGAGGGCCGCAATGTCTCAGTATCAGCTTACTCTGGCCACCAGGGCCAATCAGCCCTATGTGCTTCCTGTCCTGCTGGTCGCAACTTCTCTCAATGAGGCGCGACCAAGCCCAGTGATATCGATCACCTATGAGGATACTGCACTTCTTCGTGAAGGCGATAAGGCCGTTGTGCAATACACCGGAGCTAGCGGTAATCCCGTATTTGGCACTATCAATGCTATTCAAGAACTCCGCAAAGACTTCCCCTTCCTTAACAGCAAGGATGAAAAGCTGGTAGGGCGCCATGGAAACTGACCGTTGATGAGCACTGATGGGCGATGCTAACACACGTCCTCTAGGAGAATGAGTGGCTGTCTCAGTTAGAAGCCTTTGCTCCTCTCGATTTCAAGGCCCTTGACCCTGAATTGCAGCGTCTCGATACCCACCTCCTGCTGCGATCCTTCGTCGTCGGTTACTCTCTCTCCACAGCCGATATCGCCCTTTGGGGTGCCATCCGAGGCAACCGGGTAGCCGTTTCAGCGATCAAGAAGGGCTCACTTGTCAATGTCACTCGTTGGTTTTATTTCTTGGAGGATCTTTGCCCATGGGCCACTTCTGCACTTGAGGCCCTGAACCAGGCTGCGAAGGAGAAGAAGACCGCCAAGGCGAAGGAGGGAGCCAGCTACGACATCGCTCTTCTCAATACTGAGAAGGGAGTGGTGACAAGATTTCCTCCCGAGCCTTCAGGTTATCTTCACATCGGTCACGCAAAAGCTGCACTGCTCAATGACTACTTCGCGCACGAGAAGTATAATGGTACCCTTCTTGTCCGCTTCGACGACACAAATCCTTCGAATGAGAAACTCGAGTTCCAGGACGCCATTATTGAGGATCTTGCTCTCATGGGCATCAAGCCCGACAAGATGAGCTACACCAGTGACTACTTCGACGAGCTTTACCAGTATGCTCTTCAAATTATTAAGGACGGCAACGCGTACGCCGATGATACCGAGAAGGAGGTCATGGCTGAGCAGAGAATGAATGGAAAGCCCAGCAAGCGTCGTGATGCATCCGTTGAGGAGAACCTTGCCCATTTCGAGGAGATGAAAAAGGGTACCCCTGAGGGTCTCCGTTGGTGTATCCGAGCCAAGATGTCTGTTGATAACCCCAACAAGGCCATGCGTGATCCTGTCATCTACCGCTGCAACCCTGCTCCCCACCACCGCACTGGAACGAAGTGGAGGATCTACCCTACCTACGACTTCGCCTGCCCTATCGTCGACTCAATTGAGGGTGTGACTCATGCCCTCAGAACTATTGAGTACCGCGATCGCAACCCTCAATACCAGTGGTTCTTGGACACACTCAAGCTTCGCCATGTCCAAATCTGGGATTTCGCTCGCATGAACTTCATTCGCACATTGCTATCTAAGAGAAAACTTACCAAGCTCGTTAACCAAGGCATCGTCTGGGGATGGGATGAGTAAGTCTACCTTTAATTCCACTGATTTCTTGTCTTACTTACGATGTCAGTCCTCGTTTCCCCACCATCCGAGTAAGTAACAGGCCTGATCATACCTACGAATCCCCATTTTGATAAGTCATTTTTTATTATCTGGCCTATCCCCCCTGTACGGTTAACTCCCCAGGCTAACCATTTTATAGGGCATTCGACGAAGAGGAATGACCATCCCTGCCCTGAGAGAATTCATTCTTAAGCAGGGGCCCAGCAAGAACATCACCAACCTTGACTGGACTCTGATCTGGGCAACCAACAAGAAGTACATTGACCCCGTCGCGCCTCGTCACACTGCCATTCTCAAGAAGGATATGGTCAAGGCGATCATCAAGGGAGCCCCGGCTACACCCTACACGGAAGAGAAACCCAAGCACGGCAAGAACCCTGCAGTTGGCATGAAGAAGGTGGCTTTTAGTGGCACCATCGTTCTTGACCAGGAAGATGCCAAGAGCTTCACGCAAGATGAAGAGATCACCCTGATGAGCTGGGGCAATGCCATTGTCCGTAAGATTGAGACCGATCCTGCATTGGGCATCGTCAAGGAGCTGGAGCTAGAACTCCACCTGGAGGGTGACTTCAAAAAGACGGAGAAGAAGGTCACATGGCTGTCTACTGAGGGACAGGAGCTAATTCCCGTGGAATTGGTTGATTTCGACTACCTGCTCAACAAGGACTCCCTGCAGGAGGACGACGTCCTCGAGGATGTTCTGAACAAGAACACCGAGTTCAGAGAGGACGCTGTTGCTGACTGCAACGTCGCTGAACTGAAGGAAGGTGATATCATCCAGTTCGAGCGCAAGGGCTACTACCGTGTTGACAGAGCCTATGCACCCGGCAAGCCGGCTGTTTTGTTCAACATTCCCACCGGCAAGACGGGCAAATAAATGAATAGTTATATGTTTGGGAGCAACGAAGCCACGCATGTGTCTACGATGTAGATATTAGAAGCATGAAAAAGAGAATTAGATAGAGTGAATCCATCTGTCAGTATGTTGAATCTTTTGCCTGACGAATAAGTATAGGTATTCGTTGCAGAAAGATGAATACCTATGCTTATTCCTTTCTTCTCTGTGATAATGATTTCTTTACTCGCCCTAAAAATCCCAACATTTGAAGGAAGCAAATGGGGTCCGTGCATTTTCTAGATACCATCTCCACCGCTCCACTTCATTGATCATCTTGTTCTAACAGTTCACCACACACATACTAGAGTTCATATTAAGCTTCTTCCGGCTGCATTGACACGATACAGTCATGATTTCATGAACAGGCAAAGATGATCTTCATGACGTCGAAGACAAAACTACCTTACCTCCTTGGGTGGACCTGAGCCATCCGGCGAGAACCGACAGCGTTGTTCCGCGGCTTGCCAGTTGGTATGTGGTCGTCGTCTACTTGATCATCCTTCCTATCTTCCTTTCGCCTTGGTCGCTTTGGATCATTTTTGTCGCTTTGTAAAACGTTCGTCCACTGTGTGTTTCTACTTAGTTTGGGATTTGTCTACGCTCACCAGCTAACGGAGCCAGACCTTCCTAACAGTCCCACGCCTGATCTGTACTAATTCCTAATGACGAGAGACCACGCAGGATGATGAGAAGATTACGTCTAGACCATGTCAAGACCCTACAGAGATAACATCACTTGGTTTCAGAAAGCCAAAAAGGGCCCCATAAAAATGAAATACGTTAGGTTACATACGACAGCCGGATCATTCGGGAGCGCTAAATTGGCATTGCAACGGGCTGTCCGGTACTCGAGAACTACTCTCACTGCCAGCGTCTCCTACTCCGCAACCCTATCGACGCCATCCCCTTCCCCACACACCTTCTGCTGAGCCTATGGGCGTCTTGAAAAGACCTGCCGTAGCAAGAAAATAAGGAACAAGCTTCAGCTATAGTTTCATCCCGATTCGTCTCTTAGCCGCTATCTCCATCGTCTCCTGTCAAGCTTCCGTGGTTCCCGTGGGGTCTATGCCGATGGTATCCCATACCTCAAAGCTTAGAGATCACAGCAGGGTCATGCTGTTTTCGCTGTTTTCCCTGAGTTAGTCGATTCTCATGGCGAGAAAAATGACCGGGACGTATGGAATACATCGCTTGCTTTTCGACTACCTAGGTGTAGTGGATATGCCACGGCGCTGTCTCATACGTCAAGACCATCAGGAATTGCCGAATCATCAGTCAAGACCCCTAGGTTACCTGTAGTCTCTGACTGGGGTTGAGGATACAGCTGCGCTCAAAGCTCCTGATTAGCCTGCTCTCCATTCCGCCCCAAGCCAGTCTATACTACGTCAACATTTGCTGTCTGCGTTTAAAGCTTTTTGCCGGCCAGGGTAATGACCTGCTCCAGGCCCCTGCCTTTCAGGAAAGTTGGACATTCGGACAATCCTCCATTATCCTTACCATCTTGCCTGGGCGCGAAGGGGAGATCTCTCATTAGCACAGCCCATCATCTACCGCTCTTTTCTCCAGGACCTTGCATTGCTCCATCTCAATTTCGTTCTCTACTTTTTCTAGGCTGACGGGGAACCTGGCTTGGGAATTCTTCGAAGCTCAGGGACGTCGGTTGCAGAACTCCTTTTTTGACGCCCTAGGCACTAGGCAGGTTGTTAAGGGGCAAAGATGGCTGAACAAGCTCCCTCTCAAGGTGATGTCGAACGCACAGCCCCATCCCGTACCTCTCGCCAATCTTCAAGACGTATATCCCGTGTGTCTTACAAAGAGGATTGGGCGAATCTTGATGAGTATGGCAAGCTTGTGAAGTATGTCTCGACCTACCGCGAGCCTGGCAAAGAAGAGGGGGTGGAAGAAGAACAAGTGAAGCGAGTCTGGTACGCTCCTTGGAAGAAGCGCAAGGTCAAAGTCAAACAAGTTGATCAAGAACCGGGCCAATTCCCGGAAGAGTGGCTCATGACAGACATTCGTCAAGGCCTGCCCAGCTCGGAAGTTCCTATCAGACGTCGCCGCTCGGGATGGAATGAACTCACGTCTGAGAAAGAAAACCCAATCGCCAAAATCCTGTCCTATTTCAGAGGCCCAATTCTCTATGGTATGACTTATGACTTAGATCCGTCAACGCATAAGTACAATGATTCTAATCCTGCATCTTCACAGTCATGGAATTGGCCGTCCTTCTTGCGGCAGGTCTGGATGACTGGATTGACTTTGGTGTCATTATTGGTATCTTGTGTCTGAACGCCTCAGTCGGTTGGTATCAGGAAAAACAGGCTGCCGACGTTGTTGCCAGCTTGAAGGGAGACATTGCCATGAGAGCGACGGTCGTTCGTGATGGTCAGCAACAAGAGATCTTGGCCCGAGAGCTTGTTCCTGGTGATGTGGTATGTGACAGTCGAACATTAGGATAAGCTGTCTTTCTTATGCTGACGCCCCTTTCTAGATCATTATTGGTGAAGGTCAAGTGGTCCCTGCTGATGCAAAGGTTATCTGCGATTACAATGACCCCAATGGTTGGGAGGAATTCAAAAGAATGCAGGAACAAGGTGATCTCAGTAGCACTTCTGAGTCCGATCTCGAGGACAATGGGGAAAAGGGTAAGGAAGGGGAGGAGCAACAGCAGTCCTCCCGAAAACGCAGCCACCCCATCCTTGCCTGTGATCATTCGGCCATTACAGGAGAATCTCTCGCTGTCGATCGCTATATGGGTCAGATGATCTACTACACCACCGGTTGCAAGCGCGGCAAGGCCTACGCAGTTGTCCAGACAGGTGCCAGGACTTCTTTCGTTGGCAAAACTGCCTCCATGGTTTTGGCAGCCAAGGGTGCAGGGCATTTCGAAATTGTCATGGACAATATCGGTACATCCCTTCTGGTTATTGTCATGGCATGGATTTTGGCTGCCTGGATTGGCGGCTTCTTCCGCCATATTCCCATTGCTTCGCCTCCCCAGCAGACGCTTCTCCACTATACACTGTCGTTGCTGATTATCGGTGTCCCCGTCGGTCTTCCCGTCGTGACCACCACTACTATGGCTGTTGGAGCAGCTTATCTGGCAAAGAAGAAAGCCATCGTGCAAAAACTGACTGCGATTGAATCACTTGCTGTACGTTGAATTTTTTTTTTTGCTCCGGATGATGGATTGAATAGAGTGCTAACAAAGAACACGGCAGGGCGTCGATATCCTCTGCTCTGATAAAACGGGAACATTGACCGCCAACAAGTTGAGCATCCGAGAGCCGTATGTGGCAGAGGGTGTGGACGTTGACTGGATGTTTGCCGTGGCAGCCCTGGCATCATCTCATAATATCGAATCGCTTGATCCCATCGATAAGGTCACCATTCTCACTCTCAGGCAGTATCCTAAAGCAAGAGAGATTCTTCGACGGGGTTGGAAGACCGAAAAATATATCCCATTCGACCCCGTCTCCAAACGAATCGTGACCGTGGCCACCTGTGATGGAATCAGGTATACCTGTACCAAGGGTGCCCCCAAGGCAGTGCTTTCCCTTACCAACTGTCCTAAAGAAGTTGCCGATGTCTACAAGAACAAGGCGCAGGAATTTGCCCACAGAGGCTTCCGATCCTTGGGTGTTGCGGTCCAGAAAGAGGGAGAGGATTGGACGCTTCTTGGTATGCTTCCCATGTTTGATCCGCCTCGGGAAGATACCGCGCATACAATCAATGAAGCCCAGAACCTTGGAATCAGTGTCAAGATGCTTACAGGTGATGCATTGGCTATTGCCAAGGAGACATGCAAAATGCTCGCACTGGGAACCAAAGTGTATAATTCCGATAAGCTCATCCATGGTGGCCTGAGTGGCGTCATGGCAAGTGATCTGGTTGAAAAAGCCGACGGCTTCGCGGAAGTGTTCCCAGAGCATAAGTATCAGGTGGTGCAAATGCTCCAGGAGCGAGGACACCTAACGGCCATGACCGGTGACGGTGTGAACGATGCGCCATCATTGAAGAAAGCTGATTGCGGTATTGCGGTAGAGGGCGCGACCGAGGCAGCGCAATCTGCGTCGGACATCGTGTTCTTGGAGCCCGGGTTGTCTACCATCATTGACTCGATTAAGGTGGCTCGGCAAATTTTCCACCGCATGAAGTCCTACATCCAATATCGTATTGCGCTTTGCTTGCACCTGGAGATCTACCTGGTCACATCCATGATTATCCTCAACGAAAGCATTCGCGTTGAGTTGATTGTTTTCCTTGCTCTTTTCGCCGATTTAGCTACTGTGGCAGTGGCGTATGATAATGCTTCCTTTGAACTGCGGCCTGTGGAGTGGCAACTTCCTAAGATCTGGTTCATCTCCGTGCTTCTAGGCTTGCTGTTGGCGATGGGTACCTGGGTCGTGCGCGGCACCATGTTCCTTCCGTCCGGCGGTATCATCCAGAACTGGGGCTCTATCCAGGAAGTCCTGTTCCTGGAAGTCGCCCTCACCGAGAACTGGCTCATTTTCGTTACTCGCGGCGTGGAGACTTGGCCGTCCATCCACCTAGTCACTGCCATTTTGGGCGTGGACGTCCTGGCAACCATTTTCTGCCTTTTCGGCTGGTTCACGAATGAGACAATGCCGACAAAGCCCGCCGACAAGTTCGTCGAAACCCGCAACGGTTGGACGGATATCGTCACTGTCGTCCGTGTCTGGGGCTACTCGCTCGGTGTGGAGATCGTCATTGCGCTTGTGTACTTCATGCTCAACAAGTTCAAGTGGCTCGATAACCTCGGTAGAGCCAAGCGAGACAAGGGCGATATCAAGATCGAGAATCTGCTCGGTCACCTCGCTCGGTTGACCATCGAGTACGATCAGCCCGGTCAGCCCAAGGGTCGCTTCTCCCTTACAGCCAGCAAGGAAGAGGAGGAGGCCGAGTAGATGCAGTTGCTCTAGAGGCTGGGCTAGGTATCACGATACCTTGTGTTTGTACGGTTCTTCATGTCTGCCAAGATGGGCGGTCTAACCTGACTGCAATAGCATACCTCGCCTATGCTCATCGTGTCACAAGCATGTGTCCTGGTCTGAGGAGTTTGAAAAACTTATGGTAATATGATAATTTGAGGCCGAGGAAGGGAGAGGAAGAGAGAGAGGAGGTGATGCAATAATCATTAATACTTAAATCGTTGGAAGAGGGTAATTCGATATGCTCGATCTCCATATACCTATGTGGCACACTTTAATATCAGAAGCTTGAATATTACTTCGGATTACTATCATATCTAACCCTATAGAACTAATGATACGTAGATTCGTGATGGTGAATAACATCCGGCTAGGCACGACGGACGCGCTCCCACAGCTTCTCCAGATCGCTTCCCATGCGTCTCTCTGCTTCCTTCTCCATGGCCCGTCTGGAGGGCAGAGTCCGCTTGGAGACGGCGGCCTGGGATTCCTCGCGGGCCATTTCGACTATTGATACAGATCATCAGCGCGGTCCGCTTCGATTCGCCATCTGTAGGAATACATACCGTGAACAAAGACAGCGGCTCTCTTGCCGCTGAACATGGCATGCGGCACGTTGGTGCTTCCATCGCTATTGGCGTCGCCGACAGCGAAAACACCGGCCATGCTCGTCCGCATACCATTGATGTTGGTGTCGATCTTGTTACCCTGCATCTTCAATCCCAGGTCCTCGGGAATGGTCGAGCGCTGCTCGGAGGGAAAATTGGTAATGAAGGCATTGCGGTTGACGGAGGTGCCATCCGCGAGGTTGACCTTGAAGAGGTCGAACTGGCGGCCCTTGTCATCGTGGACTTCCTCGCCGTCCTGCAGGCGCTCGATGGATTCGATGGTCTCGTTGTTCAGCGCGATGTTGTACGCCTCCAGCTGCTTCTTCCAGTTGGGATACTTCTCGGCGAGCGCGGCCTCGGTCTCGGGGGTCTGGGTGCCGTTCACGAACGCGATGATGTCTGTGTTGAGCGTGTACACTTCCAGCACGCTGCCCACGACATCGACGAGGGAGCCCAGGATACCGAAGGGCTGGTCTCGGTGCTCCCAGCCATCGCACCAGGGGCACCAGTACACGCCTTTTCCCCAGGCTTCCTCCAGGCCGGGCGTGTCCGGCAAGATGTCCTTCATGCCGGTGCCGAGGATGAGCTTGCGGGCTGTGTAGGCTTCACCGGCCACCGAGGCACTGAAGTAGGTACTGTTGCTGTCCTCGTCGGTGATGATGATGACCGAGTCGACTTTTTCGTTAATCCAGGTGGTCTGGTTGTACTTGGAGATTTGGCTGCGGGCCAGTGCTCGGAAGTCGCTGGGGACGGTTCCTGATGAATACTGAGTGTTAGTCCGCACAACCTCGTATATTGAAGATCGAGGAAGAGGGGCGTTTACCGTCGTTGCCGATGACATCGTGCATGTTCCTGGTGGGAGCATTGCGATACTCGCCCGAGTCAAACAGGACGTTCTTGCGGCGCACCCGCGACAGACCACTGGCGGCGCTCAGACCAGAGGGGCCTCCACCGATGATCATCACCTCATAGTCAGTCTGGGGGACAGAAGCCGCCAGGGCGACAGTGAGGGAGGAGAAGATGGTGTATAGAAGGGACTTGGGAGCCATCCTGACGACGAGGTAGAGAAACAGTGGAGGGAGGGAGGTCAGAACAGTGACCCAGGAAGACCCTATCCATGTGGGCTCAAGCACTGTTTAAATAGGCAAGCTGAGCAGGGCGAGAAGGAGACGAAGCACTGACCATAGGCATACGATGCAAGATAAAGTGATTGGTCGGGATTGGAATCGACATCGTGCATCCATCCTTTTTTTCCAGAGACTATCCAAGGAAAGAACCTCAGCTGCAGTGGCTGGCTGGGGAATTGGATCGACATTCCACATCCCCTGCACCTGCATCTGCATCTGCATAACCATGATGAGAACTTGGAAATCGACTTCGTACCACAGTCCACACGGGCGGGTAGGTTATATTGCTTTTTCTTCCTGGATATCCAATTTTGTTGACTTGATGAGGTTATCCATAGGTCCGCTGGCCTTCTAAGTAGAGGTGCAACGAAATGTCAGACAGTGTACGGAGTAGACGCAAACAAAATTTGTGGAAGAAGGATTGACAGTAACACAGACCAGTGATCCGTCTGGCAATATCCATGGCAATGATGGCATAAATACCAGCTTAGAGGAGGGAACACCTGCCTCTTGTCGATCCGAGCAGCGAAGCAGGCATGTCTGTGACACCTCCGCAGTTTGCATACATAGTGAATCCACAGCAGGAGAGTGAGTGATGATCAGCTTCAATAATGAAGCAGAGAATGCATTTAATCAGGGGTTGGTACCGCAATTGTGTAAGTTCGAGGAGACAATATCCAGATACAGTCACCAGTGAAGGAGGAAGATCAGCAGGGCTGAAAATCAATAGTTTGGCCACAGACATGCACATCTTCCAGTAGTCAGTCTACTGCTATGATTGATGGAGCATCGAATCAAGTTTTCAAGTTGATCTGAGCTGTGATTACAAAAGTAGTCATCTATGTCTTTTGAATTTGGTTTTGTTCCCTTACTCCATAGAGGGATAACAACCACAAATTCACGATATATATTCAATGATGATGGATTGGTCACACAAGTCGCAATCCAGTCAACTGCACAGTCGAGGTGATATTACTATTGACTATATTGATTAAGATATATGCACGCCATTGAGCAGTACATCAATCGCTTCAAGATGAACATGGCAAAAATAGACAATATAAACAATCCAACCCCCTCCTGATGCGATAAACCTAAACATTTGCAGGGGAGAAAGTCAGATACCAGGTCAATGCGGGCACTTCAAGCAAGCACTGCAGCCCTTCAGAACCAGCCGTGAGGTCGGTAGCTGTACGAACGGCGAATGCGGGATGCAGTCTTGCCCAACGCTTGGGCGACGCCATCGAGGAAGCCCTTGTTGCCGTAGGCCTGCGTGACGTCCCACATCATCACGCCGCCAAAGCTGCTAAAAGTCTTGCTGTATTCAATAATCGGCTTCAGAGTCTCCACGGGCACATAGCCTGAGCCTGCCGCCCCAGTGTTGGCGGGCACGCCGAGGAATACCTTGGCTTTCTTGTTCTGAGACACCGTCTTGGCCCAGTTGTCCCAGACGTCAAAATCGAAGCTACTCTGCTTGTCCGCTCCGGCCTCAAACGAGTTCAATCCACACCAGTTGTTGTAGAATTGGACGAACACAGCATCAATGGACACCGGTCCATTGAGTATATCCTTATCGGCGGCGTCGGGGTACGGGCATTGGGGTGCAGCCGTTAAGAAATACTGTTTGCTATGATCGGCATCCATCAATTCGCGAAGCCTGTTCGCGAAGGGAGCCATATTATTGACGGTGGCTTCGAAATCGAAGTCAAACCCGTCTACCGTCGCATTCCCGAACGGCCGACGGGCCGTCGCGTTGACGGACGGGGGTCCAAAGGTCTGCCAGACCAACTCGGCACCAGCCTTTGCAGCGGATTCAGAACTGAAGCCTCCTTCGCTGTACGTGGCGCCGCCAATAGAAAGCAGAATGGTCTTTCCTTTCTTCTGACACGTCGTGATATCCGCCCTGAACGGGCTGTTAGCGTTTCAGCTGTAAGGAAAGCACAACAGCCCGGAGCTCACCCAATCTGAGGGCAATTGCGAAGGTTGCTATCTTTGAAGATTGTACAATTGTCATTCGCATTGGAAAAGTCGATTTCAGGAACGCCACCCTGGCCGTTGATTCTCATGAGAAATGCGAGTTCAAGAACCTGAAAAGCATCGTGAGTCAAAGCATCATCCGAGCTTGATATCATCCCATACATCAATCTTAGGATCTAGTGAGGTTTTCATTAGCATATTAGCCTGGAATTATTCAACATCTTTGACTCACCATCACAGTAAAACGAAAGACGCTGCTGCGCCAAATCTCCAGTTCCCCGAAAAGAATTCTGACCTGTGACCGACAACACGTTTACCAGATCAGTCAACGATTCCCAATAGTGCACAGAGGCTGAGACATACCCCAGTATACAGCGACGTTGGAGGAAGACGAGAGTTCGAGTTTGGCATACACTCCTTCCAGAGAAGCTGCCGCTGCCGTCAAGGCAAGAAGTTGTTTTAGAAAAGACATGGTGGAAAGGACAGACAGCTCGAAGTATTTCCAGCGAAAGAGTGAAATGACTTGTCTACGAAGTCAAAAGAGTGCAGGTAGTATTTCAAAAGACAGGACAGGGCTGAAGAAAGCCCCCGAGGTTCTAGTACCGACTGGATGAATCTGATAGAATGGACATCAGTACAAAATCAAGCGATTGTTCGAATCGAAAATGACAGACCTACTTATAGCTCATTATTGCCATTGTCGATGTCAGTTGACCGAGGCTTTTTCCCCTTCGACTGACCAGGCATTCCTTCCTCTCGGTGCCTTCGATCTTTGGAAGTGTCATACTGTCAGCTCACCAAAACAGAATGCCAGATTCAATCAATAAGCCTGTTTTCCAGGTTTCCCGCTCCTTAGATTGCTGCAGACACGGGCCATAGCATTCCAGAGGCGTTGTCGGGGGACTCATGCTGCCCGAGGAATGCTGGAGTTTCTGTTTCGGGATATAAACTTGCAATATCAGTGACAACTGATAACGTACGCTGACGACGCTCGTAGCTGGGGACAAGCTTAGAGAAATATTTGAAGGTACGGACTAAAGTGTGTGCGCAGTTCGTCAGTGAAGTCAAAGAACGCGGTGTTGCATCAGATCTCAGCCGTTATCACAAGAGAGACAGGCGACGGAGAATGTCGACTATCGATGGAGGATCAGGATTAAGGCCGAGGCGCTGCCAAGCTCATGTCTTCGGTATGCAATCTCGTCATGAGGACGTTCCTTGAATATATGCCCATGTGCCGTGCTACCTCTGCCCGAGGACAAACACAGAATCAAAGCTATGCCGTCATACGCGGCAAGGAGGAGACGCATTGAACTGCTAACATGTTCCCTGAGACGATTCCTCGCAGGGAACGAGTACTGATAAATCAAGCCACTGTTGTCACTTCCACTGTTTCATGCTTCATGAGCTTTTGCTGTTCTGCATCAGCGTTGAGACGTTGATGGACATCACATTTTCACATGCTCAACCAGATGGTACATGCAGGGAATGTCTCCTATGTGATGATCATTAGGTTGGGTCAAGAAAGTTCAAGGTGCCAGAGCTCAAAAGTATAAAGCAATAGTAGTCGTGGTGATGAACCACGAAATGAAACAAGGCGAGAAGCGATGTGTATAGTTTGAAGAAAGACGTGATTTGTGTTCCGTGTTCTCTAGACATATTCACCATGCGGTTTTGCACTCTACTGAAGATTAAGCGACATATTCATGCTTGTAACCCACATGGCCCTGGGAGATCACCGAGGAATTCCAATCACCCTCGTGGCGGCTTCATCGTTCGACATCCCAGAGTCAATGACTCCAGCGACCTTGAGCACGTCCACAACACCGTCCACAACCTTCCGGTCCACGCCCCTTGTACTGCCGGTAAATCTGACATCCTTCAGCCACTCCTTTGCATCTTCTTCAATGTATGTGCATCCCAGTTCTCCTGTACCCAGAAGCCTCACAACCTGATCGTGATTGGCCTGGAATTCCTTGATACCTTGGTCCAGCACATGAAACAATTGCTGGAGTTTCTCGTCATGTTCGGGGTCAGGGAAGACTGAGGTGGATGCGACAATAAGCCAGGACGGCCATGGGGTGAATATCTCACCGATCTTCTTCAGTGGCGGGTGAGGCTTGTCTAAGGTCGCGTGGAAGTACGGTTTTGTGGTAAAATGTTCCCACATGAAGAATTCAGCCGAGGGCGCGGGAGGCTGATCGGGGTGCGAGGCATCGTACCCTGTCACCCCATTCCGCAAAGCCTGGAAGGGACCAAGGACAACCGGTGTCAAGGAGTCGGGCTTCCAGCCGTGCTTCTGTGCCAGCACAAAGGACATGATATGGGAGCCACTGTAATGGCAAAACAAGGTCAGTCATCTATCCCAAGGAATCACGTCCAAGACAACTCCACTGACCTTCCGAGACGGCTGACACCAACTCTCTTATCCTTTAGATCTGCAACAGTGTGAAGCTCCTCTCGCTCCCGGCCGGTGATAATCGCCCACCGCAGCGGTGTATCAACCCAATGGCCAACCACCTTGTAACCCCCCGAGGCAGCATCCTTCTGAGCCTGCTGCTTACCAGCTAACCCAGCAATCCATCCCTCGGTCAGCCCAATTGCGATATCAATCTCCTTCTCCCGAAGGGATGTGATCATGTGCCCCGTTCCGGAGGGGAACGGAGTCAACGTGATCTTGAATGGAAGAGAGGAGGCGGCTGGCGAGCGAAGGGCCAGGTGGAGAGGAGCGAGGTAGTGCTCTACATGTCGTCAGAGAAGATTTTCAATGCAGGTATCGAGATAACATATGCGATGACACCCAAATGAGGGGTTAATAACTATGCTGACAGTTGAGGATGTTTTTATGTAACGGAATCATCGGCACCACGGTTTGCGCCCATTACGTCAAACGACAAGCAGAGCAGATGACTATGGGGGAAGGATTGCTTACCTGGCACGTAGCCAATTTGGATTGAGGCCATGATTGGAGTAGTTATTGTCTATCAATTGGAATAGGCGAGCGATAGTGATGTTACTTTTTATTTGACTTTTGACGAGGAGACAAGACAGGCTTGTTTTCTAAGCAGCGGGGTAGCCGCGGGGGAGCCCTTTTTTTTATCATCGCTCAGGCCAGCAGTTATCAGTGGTCACGTAACGATGGAGTAAAGCCCGTCGTCCGCTGAATGTTATTCGCTTCTGTGCAATAGGTAGTAATTACAGGGAAAGGACACTTCAATAAATCAGGACAATCATGAATTAGTCTATTCCGTTCTACATCTCTATATCAAGTCGACCTCGCGCGCAAGGTCTGTATTAAGTATATATCTACAATGCATCATGCTCTCGTGGGCATATCAAAAGGCCGTCATCATAACTCAGGTCATCCGTATATCTTTCTCCTCGGCTGGCCAGCTGGCGTTGTTATGCCTAGGGCTGCCCGCAGCCCTGAGTGTATGGCGCGAATACATCCAGAATTGCACCCCGAGGTAGAGGTCACACACGCACTGGAACATACCACACAACCGAAAGGCCCAGGGAATCACTTCTTTGCTGCAGAAGAAGTAACTCATTTTCATGACATCACCAAGAATCCAAGCTGCCAGCACCGAAACCCGGAATCCTTTGCACGAACGAGTCCGGTGATTGGCAATGATCTGAGGGAGAGGCAGGATAGCTTCTACAGCCAGACCAGCATAGCCCAGTAGGTTCACGTAGAAGTCCGATTCAGCGATGGGCGGCAGAAGGATCTGGACGAATGATAGCGCCCCGACGAAGTAGGCCAAGAACATCCAGTACCTATGTAGACCCAAACGTCAATTAGCATCGAACCCGCAGACCACGTTTAGAAAGCTATCGGGAACAAAGACGTACGGCTTTGCGGACTTCCACTGCCAGAATTCGTATGGTCTGACAGACCCCTTCTCATCCAAATTGCTAAACGGAACATGCTCCACCCCATTTTTCACACCCGGCGACGGCCGGTTATCCAACGCAACTTTGAGCAAGACGATCTGGACCCCAATCATGATCACCGCTTGTACGAGCAGCGAGAGCGAGTAGTAGTGACCAAACCAGTAAAACACTCTAAAAACAGGAATGTTAACGTCATTGTGCATTGAATGAGCAGCCGCGGTTAACACTTGGGCCTTTCTTACTTGAGGATGGATGCGACGAGCATGATCAAAGGGATGTCGAGGGAGAACCCCCCCGAATTCCTTGATCGATGTATACTGAGAATCTGATCCGTATAGGACGTGAGGGGGGAAGTGATAAGACTATTTCACGCGAATGTCCAGCAGTCAGCATTCCGATGCCACTTGAAGACCTCGATCGCTGACTAGCTCCCCGAAGGATCTGAGCTACGATAAATGGGAACATACAACATGGGGGCTCCATATTCAAGAGCCAGCGATATGAGATACATGGTGCATCCAATCAGTGAAAAAGAGTATCCGATGTCAAGAAGATGGTCGTAGCTGTTGATCGAATCGCTTGCTGAGTGCTCTTTGCAGGAAGCGGGACCTCGCGGATTCTAGAGAAGAATGATGATTGAGCGGTGATTTAGGGGTCGTCCAAAAGCAGAGATGACCGATGAAAGGATACAACAGGATCCAGTAGACTCAAGAGCTCTCCATGAAACGAGGATGTCTAATATATCGAGCAGGTTGAATCCAGGATGCTTATCGCAATGCGCAACATAAAATAATGGGACAAAGCCAAGCACTCTTGCAGAGATCAATCACGAATAGAGTCCTTAGAAAAAGAAGTGCCATGGCCGGAAGCGTCTTGTTTTCGCTTTTCCTGCGGATCTGCTTAGTTCAGCGGCCCCATGACGCTTTACCTATTCTGGCTTAGGGCACTTTTGTCTATTCCTCGTTGCCTGGAGTTTCAGGCAACACATGCTCCTAGTTGTGAGATGAGATTTGAGCTTCGATGAAGTAGGTAGTATTATTCCCTGCCTCCTGCGCACTAGCATCATGAAATACAGGCAAACAGGGATATGATTCACATTGCATGGTGTATGTTTGTCATTCAAATCATGTATATATATACTCCGGTGTGACAAATTCTAGAACTCAATCTTCCATGTCTTTCCAATGCCAACATTGGGGTTCTTCACCACAGCATACGGGGCCTTGCCAGCCTGCTGGGCGTGATACTCCAAGGGAGCGGTAGAAGCCATCTTTGCGCCGTCTTCGATGACGGTCACAGACGCCCTTCCCTGCCACTCCTTGGGAGCGTCGACGACAACCACCTTTTCAACCCGAACATTCGCCAGGCTCTTCAGGTACTCGGCTGTCTTCGAACCCTTGGTTCCGATGTCTTCCGACGAGAGGGTGGATTTTTCAAATCTGAGGCGGCGATGAATGTATCCACCCTGCTCGTAGTTGAACGTTTCCCCATCATCAACATAGAGTGTACCTTCGGCCTCTCCGTGCTTGTCGAGGATGATCACAAGCGTATAAGGATCCCACTTCATCAATCCGCTGCTGCGACGTGCGCGGTCCTTGCGAGGGATGATATGACCACCCTGCATCAACAACGGGACCTTCTCAATGGGGGCAGGCACCGTATGTCTCTTGCCCGCTCCTTGGTAGACAGTATAATCATAGTAATCGTAGTACTTCTCATCATCAGCGATGTAGATGTCTGCGGTGGTGACGCCCTCCGCGACAACAGGTTTGGTCAGTAGGCCAGTAGATCCAAGGTAGAGTTGGTCATCAATGGTAAAGCCTTGTTCGTCCGCCGGGTGGACATAATACTGGGGCCGGACAATGGGCATTCCATTCACCGAAGCTTCATGGAATGCAGTGTACCATGCAGGCAGCAGTTGATATCTCAGACGGATAGCCTGGGATATGATCGACCTGAATGGTTCAGCGATCAAGTAGGGCTCTCGTCTGCGAGTGTCGATGTGCGCATGCGCACGGAAGAAGGGATACCAAATGCCGGTCTGATACCACCGGGTCAAAAGTTCTTTGCTTGGGTTCTGGAAAAACCCGCCAACGTCGGCCCCGGCAAACGGGAACCCGGCAATGCCGTTGTTCAAAACCATAGGCAGGGACGCGGCCAGGTGTTCCCAAGTGGCTTGATTGTCTCCCGTCCACATAGCAGACACCCGTTGAGCCCCAGCGTAGAATGACCGCGTCAAAACAAAGGGCCTACGAACCACGCCTTTCTTTCGCTCCAACATGGCATTGTATGTTGCGTTGACAAAGGTCAGTCCGTTGACATTGTGCACGTCGCGATGTTCCCAGTTGCCATGGTGCATGTTGTCCTTGGGCATAGTGGTTTCCGGCCCATTGAAGACGGAGGGTTCATTCATGTCATTCCAAATGAAGACGTTCGGCTGGGTGCCCTTGAATTTGTCGTATTTGAACAAGCCAGTCCACCATTTGATTGCTTCGGGGTTAAAACAGTCCACCCAGTGAGATGAGCCAGGCCAACACCAGCCTTCGTAGATCTCCCCGTTCTTACTCTTGGTAGCGAGATCCTTGCTCTTCAGCTCTTCAGAGATGGAGTATCCCTCCTTGCTTTTAATGTGAGGATCAATGATCACCACGAGTTTGCGCTCAGAGTCATCAAGCTGCTCTTCCATACCCTTTGGGTCAGGGAAAGTCAGAGGGTCCCAGGTAAAATACTTCCTGTCATCCGTGTACTCAATGTCGAGCCAAATCACATCGTAAGGGATCTGATACTTGTCAAACTTGCGATCGACTTCCTTGACATCCTCGTCAGTGACATAATTCCACCGACACTGGTGGTAAGCGATGGCGAACTGTTGAGGTAATTGTGTGTAGCCGGTAAGTTCACCGTAAGTCTTGCTGATCTCTTGCGGAGTGGGACCCAAGAAGACGAACAAATCAATACGTCCAGATTCGGAAAACCAGTGTGTTTGAGTGTCTGTCTTTGAACCCACTCCAAGAGAAAGAGGGTTGGGCGAGGACTTTGACTTGACAATGTCGACCCAGGTCTCAGCAGCGTTGAGCCAGAAGACACCCACAGTAGAGTCCTTCCTGTGGGCTTGCATGAACGGGATGGCGCCATAGAGGGTCATGGGGCTGTTGAGCTCATACTCAAAGACGTCCGAATTGTACATGCGATAAGGTTCCTCATGGTTTCCATCACCGCCCCTTCAATTTGGTCAGCTTTGCGTCTCTAGAGTGGCGGGGACATGTACGACCTACCTAGTTTCTTTCAGAGACATCGAGTCGGCATGCTCTGGAATTCCAAAAACATGGCTGTAGCCAGGGAATGTGATGTCCAGGCCGATACTCTCTGGGCCTCTCGGCTTGGAGTCGGTGTTTCCACCAAAACTTTCCTCCCACCAGGTGCTTTCATCTTGCTGAGATCCTGGTTTTTCCTGGTCATTGCCACCCTCTGCCACATCCACCTTTGGCCGCCAATGTTCCATGTTGAGGTAGCCCTTGTTATTCACTTGGACATGGCTCTGGCCATCGCGTCGAAAATCGACGCTGAATGGTGCATGGCGAACGATCGCGTGAAACTGTTTATCCGGACCGTACAGTACCTTTGTGAATCCAGTCTCGGATTCTGGATCCACAGCGGCAGTTTTGCTCGATTCTAAGCCACCAACCAGCGCCCATTTCTCTGCTTCGTTGTATCGCTCCTTGCGCGCTTGGCTATTGTGTCGGAGTTCAATTTCGCCCTTCATCCGTTTCTCTTCGTCGACCACGATGCGCGCAGCTCCAGACTCCAGGAAAGAGATCGCAAGTGGCAGCTTGACTTTCTCATTGGCAGATATCGACTTGAGAATTGTCCCTTGCAATTGGCCGTCTTTGAAGTAAATTGAAGAGGGATCGAGTTCATATGGTGAATTCCAAGACGCGCCTTGGGCGGAGACGTCATCTGCGAATGCTCGGTTCCGCTTACAGAAACCCGATTGAGAGCATTTCTTGAAGTTCTCATGCTTCACAGTAACTGGCGGACTTAGTCAGATGACGATACAATTGGAATACCTCGAGTGCATAGAGCTCACCTCCGGGTACAATAAGACACCCAAGAAGGACGACCAACGAGAGCAGTAGCGTCCATCTGGTGAAAGCCGATCTGCTCGAGGCCATGTTTGAGCGAATCGATGCAATCAGAGACACTCAACCTCTGAAAGTACCGTAGTTACAAAACTTTCTGTGCTGACCTGCATCTACTAGAGGTGGAGGCTAACACAAGCAATCATGAAGAGAGGAATATTAATAGATAGATACCGCAGGCGATGATTCCAGGCTGGCCAGATTGGCAGATCGGGGGGAATTCGGGGTAAGCTAACATCCAACTTGGGTTAGGCTGGCACTAGTACTAAATGGGTAGCTACTAAGGTAGCTGCTGAAACCTGAGGCATACAGGCAAGGCATTCAGGCATCAAGCCATGGATTTGGCCTGCCCCTCCTGCCCCACTCTGCGTTGCAGTCCCCTCCTTATAATAATTTCGCCAACTCACCGAAAGTCTACCTCTTTTTCTCTCTCTTGAGCTGTTAACCAACCTCAATCGTTCTCCAGTATCTCCATCATCTCTTATCAATCTCTCGAAATGTCCAACGAGCAGACGTAAGTTGACATATTCCATCCCACTTCCGTGCTCAATCCCAAGTTTCCCCTTCTTCTTTTTCCCCTTATTTTCCCCCGACGCTGCTTCGGGGGTTGTCCTCTCATCTATGCGAGTAAAGCTAATCAATTCCTACAGCTTCATTGCCATCAAGCCCGATGGTGTCCAGGTATGAGACTATGACCGTCTTGCTGATGTTCAATGGACATCACTACTTCGAATGAGCACGGGACTGACTTTGTCATCCTTCAGCGCGGACTCGTCGGCCCCATCATCACTCGCTTCGAGAACCGTGGGTATGTTTTTCCTACGACTCAATAACTATTACTCGCTCTAACTGTGCACAGCTTCAAGCTCGTTGCCATGAAGCTGGTCTCTCCTCCCCAGTCCCAGCTTGAGCAGCACTACGCCGACCTCTCCGACAAGCCCTTCTTCAAGGGTCTTGTTTCCTGTGAGCTTTCCCTTCACATCCGAAACTTATTGTATCTCTCTTCATGATGGTGACTAACCACTACATATAGACATGCTCAGCGGCCCCATCTGCGCTATGGTCTGGGAGGGCCGTGATGCCGTCAAGACCGGCCGTAGTAAGTTCCCGTCAATCAATCGATGTGTTTCAGGTAGGGGACGGGCATATGCTAATGGTGCGACAATAGCCATCCTCGGTGCCACCAACCCTCTTGCCTCCGCTCCCGGCACCATCCGTGGTGACTACGCTATCGTAAGCTCAATTCGGACCCCAATATCAGGGTATTTCGCTCACATTGCATTAGGACGTCGGCCGCAACGTCTGCCACGGTTCCGACAGCGTCGAGAACGCCAGGAAGGAGATTGCCCTCTGGTTCAAGCCTGAGGAGCTCATCTCCTGGAAGAGCGCCGCCTTCGACTGGATCTACGAGAAGGCTTAAATTTCTCCGTTCGATCTTTTTGCTAGACATCTGCAATCCGTTACAGCTGATGGTGTAGGAGGCAGTGTAGACATACACCAGAAAAGTCCCTCGAGAAATAAAAATATACAGGACACCTACGGTGCCAATGGCCTCACTTGCTTCTCGTACCCTTCCACCGGAATCTGGGAGTAGTGCAGATGATTTCCCTTGTGGAGATATTGCATACAAGGTTCTATCACAAGCTACTTTTTCCTAAGGAGAGCCCCGACGCCTCTACCTACCGGAGCGAGAACAGATCTCGCAAACCATGGCGTTGCCCACACACTAGCGACTATCCGTACGGGTAGTAGAGCTTTGGTGATCGCATAGGCAGTCGCGAACTCAAGCACAAGGCGAACGCCTTTTCTATCCTCCGGTCTCAATTGGGATTGACCGGGCAATTCAGTAGTAGAATCATTGCCGGGAGCAGACTCATCAGACTTCACAATATCCACGTCGGCATCCTCCACCCAGCCTTTCTTTCGCAGCCAGCGACCGAATCGTCGAACTCCTTCGTCGAAGGCGCTATTTGAGGTGAAATCCGGCAACCAATCGCCATAATGGAACGTAGCGACCAGCCCGAACAAAGGAACAATGGCTGTAATTTCGTGTAGTATCAGAAATGACGTGATATGTGTGCCGGGTGCCCCCAGTAACGGGTTCGTATAAGAGCGTAAAAACCGCGGAAGGCGATCATTCAGCCTGTGGAGACGAGAGCGGTAGTCATTGGGACCTGTTGAGGGCGGAGTCGCCAGGCCACGCCGCAAGCGAGAATTGGAGCGCAACGATGGACGAAAAAAGCGTGAAGTCGCTGATGAACGCCGTAAAGCCATCTCAGCCAAGCTCTCGATGCCCAGTCAGGCCCGGCGTGGACTTGACTTGTTATTGCGAGATCAACTGAAGCAGAGAAGGTTCAATGCTGGCTCGTGAGCAGGCTTTCAGTTCCAACTTCAGAGATTATCTCAGCGACATATCAATGGCATTTCTGACTCTAGTAGAATCTTCAGGGCTGGCCCTCGATTGATGATTCCTCATCACCTTCAAGCGAACGAATTCTCTTACTGCGACGTCGAAGGAGCTTGGAGAGGTTTGCCTTGTTTGCACTCTGGCCAGCAGTGTCCGATGCCAGGAGACGAGACTATTGCTGCGTCTCGGAAACGAAATGTTGAAGGATGATAATGAACAATCTGATGATCCCAGGACGTAGCAAGTGTCATGCTCTACCTCATAGATTCCTTGAGATTGAATGAGCTGTAATGGTCGACCTCAATCTCTCTTTCTACTGGCCATGGTCGGCAATCGTGCATGCTTCCATATCCGTTGATCGGAGGGGTCAAACAAGTCCGACCCGCATAGCGCTGGCTCAAGTTCTCCTCCATCAACTTCAATCATCCCCCGCTATTTTCCTCACGACAGAGGAGAAATTCGGGCCAAAATGGAGAAGATCACTGACAAGATTGCGGCATTGCCGCCAGACGAGAATTACTTTTCTCTCGAGTTCTTCCCTCCCAAAACGCAGATGGTGGGGTATCCCCGCACTCGTTGACTCTTGTGGCGATGCGACCAGTTACTGATGATATTTTGAATATTGTAGGGCTTCGCCAATCTACAGGCTCGTTTAGAGCGCATGGCACAAGCGCTACGTCCCTTGTTCGTTACTGTCACTTGGGGTGCCGGTGGAAGTACTGCTGCCAGGTCGCTGGAGCTGGCAGAAATCTGCCAGCGTCAATTGCAGTTGACAACATGCCTTCATTTAACATGCACGAATATGAGTCGAGGGTTGATCGACAAGGCCTTGGAGGAGGCGAAGGTCCTCGGAATCCGAAACATCCTGGCGCTTCGCGGTGACCCGCCACGCAGTGAAGAGTACAACATGCACGGAGAAGACGATAGTAACAAAGACTTCACGTTCGCGGTGGACTTGGTACGATACATTCGCAAGAAGTACGGGGATTACTTCTGCCTGGGCGTCGCTGCATATCCTGAGGGGCACCCGGTCGATTCTTACCAGGACGTACAGGATCCGGTCAGGGATCTACCGTATCTGGTCGAGAAGACCCAGGCCGGTGCGGACTTCATCATGACTCAGTTGACATACGACATCGATGCCTACACAAAGTTTGAGAAAATGCTACGAAACCACGAGTCCGGTGCCTTTAAAACAATCCCAATTATCCCTGGGTTGATGCCTATTCACAGCTACAAGATTCTGACAAGAACCACGAAACTGAGCCATGTCCGGATTCCGCCGCCGATCATGTCGAAACTGGAAGCAGTGAAACACGATGACGATGCTGTGAAGCGCATCGGCGTTGATGCTCTAAGTGATTTAGTGGAGGCTATCCGGAAGATACCCTGCCCTGGGTTTAGAGGCTTCCACTTTTACACGCTGAACCTTGAAAAGACAGTTTCTTTTATCATCGAACGATGTGGTTTGATACCTGATGATCCTGAAGACTCTGATGCTGTTGCAGACGACGATTACGCCACTGCTCCCACTGGAGTTCAGATTCGTTCTCTATACCGGCGCAGGGCTTCCTCCATCAACTCACAGCCACATAACCGTGTCATTGTCGACAGGTTACAGATGCCCTCTGATAACTCATCGAGAGCGTCGACTACACATGAGGCGCCCGCCACTAGTGCGGGAATGCCTGCGATGCCCCCAGATCGCAACACAACGCTCCAGATTTCGGAGGGTCTTGGAGCGCTCGGCAGAGAAGCAACGTGGGACGATTTCCCTAACGGTCGTTGGGGCGACGCTCGCTCGCCGGCTTTCGGAGAGATTGATGGGTACGGTCCTTCGCTACACGTTTCGGCCACAGTCGCCCGGCGCATTTGGGGCTATCCTATGTCACGCGAAGACATAAGTACACTATTCCGTCGCCATGTCTCTGGCGACCTCTATATCGTTCCCTGGTCCGAAGGAGGGGCCGAAGAGAACAGCAGTGGCTTGAATGCTGAGACAGCAGTCATCCGACCCGAGTTACTGAAGCTCATTGACGGCAAAGGCTGGTGGACTCTGGCGTCCCAGCCGGCTGTCAATGGCGTCCGAAGCGACGATCCAACCTTTGGGTGGGGTCCTCCGGGTGAGGGCTTCGTCTTTCAGAAGCCATTCGTTGAATTCTTCTGTCCTACCAAAGACTTCCAGACGGTGCTCAAACCACTCTTCGCAAAGCACGGCCATGAGAAGCTCGCATGGTTTGCAACCAACGCGAAGGGCGAATTCGATTCCTCTCTTCCCGCCAACCCTGCCGATGCCGATACCATCGAGATGAATCCTAACAACGTCAACGCTGTGACGTGGGGTGTCTTCCGTGGCAAGGAAATAGTCACTCCAACCATCATTGAAGAAGTGAGCTTTAGGGCCTGGGGCGAAGAGGCGTACCGTATCTGGGATGAGTGGCGCCGGATCTATCCCCGTGGTACCCCGAGTGAGCGCTTCCTTGACGAAGTCAAGAACGATGTTTGGCTTGTGTGTGTCGTGGGGCAGGACTTTGGAGCCGGTACAGAAAACGGATCGGAAGAAGAACAGCACGAGACCAAGTGGATGTGGGATGTGTTGATCAACAGCCAGTGAGGTCTACAAGTACCTAGTTTGCAGGACGATCCGATCGTACTCAGAGTCGGAACAAGTCTGCTCGATTATGACAGGTGAATTTCGCCATGAGCATATCATGTTTTGGCGTCGTCTGCTACCGGGATCAAACATTTAGCTCTTTTGTACTTATGTGTGGAATGAACATTGAATGATATAGAAGAAATGAAGTGAATCTAAATTCATCCAAAGAAATATACACGAGGAGAATCCAAGTCAGTCGATGTGTGGATGATGGTATATGTTACGAGCAGCTCTAGCCATCATCCTCGAATGATAAATAATAATGCCTTGACCATGAAAGATAGAACAAGACCAACGCCACGGCGCCAGAAGCCTGTATTACGCTATTTTTTTGGACCTCTCCCTTTGAAAGGATATTAACCATCACTGATCGTACGTACCTCCATCCACTCGTGATCTTTCTAAAAGGAACCACACCATATCTAAAAATTCTAAGAGGAGGTTTTCTGCGCAAAGCCATGTGCTTCTAGTCCATCAGCGCCCGTATCTGGCGTGGCAATGGACGATTCCGACTCTGCGAATTTCTCCGCCGCGTCATCGAGGCGACCATACACGCGAGGGAAGCGTCGGGGTTGGTGAGGTCCAGCAGCGGGGAGTTGGTGGCCACGGAGTCTGTATGTCCGGAAGGGTTAGTGGATCAGACGATGGTGGATTTATGCAATTCCGAGAGTTATACGCACCTGGGGCCCTGGCCGGTTTTCTCTGGTAATTCTGGGGCATAGATCCGGTGAAACGTATCGGCGTCTGTGTCGAAGGTTCCTCGCTCGATACTCTCTCTGATAGCGGAGAAGAACTTGTCCATGGTGTGGTGGTTATGGATCTGGAGTAATGTCCATGCGAGCATTTCCTTTGCGGATAGTAGATGGTGGATGTATGCGCGGTGGTGGTTTTTGCATGTGTAGCACTCGCAGGACGCGTTCAAGGGTGCTGTGTCTACTTTGTACGAAGACGACCACAGGTCAAATGCGAGAGGTCGAGGTTCGCTTGCAATCGTCTCCGCTGTGGATGGGTAAGCAAGGGCTGGAAAAGTGAAATCCAAGGCTATCCCAGCGTCCGAGGTAGCGCCCAGGAAAGGAACGGTGAAAACATCGGCGCCGAGAGATACCTGACGCAGGATGTCGTGTGGTGTAGCTGGATCACTGAAGAGTAGCCGGGGTAGATTGCCTAATCTCTCCGGGAGAATCGATAGCGATGCCGACTCGTATAATGCGAGACCGGAGATGTGAGGGCGCAGCCCATGCTCGAGATCAGCCAGGTATAGCGATTGCTGCGTATTCTCAAGGGGCAGCACCGGCGCAAAGTATGCTGATTTTGGCCGACTTTCTTCTGGTACTGTTCGACCATAGAGCTGCTCCGTTGCATGCGAAGTAAATGCATGGGTTCTATCAGCCATCTTTGCCCTCCTCTTCGAGCCGGGAGTTTGTCCCTGGACCAAGTCTGCTAGTCCCACCACGATGTCCGGCCGTAGCCTCTGTACTGCTTCCACATACTCACCAGCCTCTAGCTGCCTGAACCCGACCGACGTCAATATGGAGATTGAATTAGGCGTGTTATTGGGGGGACAGACGATCGAAGGCACCCGTCGCGGACCGAGAATGAGCAGGAAATCCTCAGGAAGACTGATGAACTTGCGCAAGGCCGATTCATGCGGCGCAGTTGGCACATTGTATATCGGCGGGGTTCCCTTCCGGAGCGGTCCTGTATGCGCTTGCTTTTCTATGACTGATCTGAGCCCCAGTGGGCATCGAACATCGTCAGCGTCTATTTTCCTTGTTTGATTATCGCGAGTCGAATGCAAGATCAATGCGGACATGAACCTACAATCCTCGAGACCAATAAACAGGCTGCCGATCGCAGTCTCATCGCGCATAACATCATGCGCAATATGAGGTACAGCCCCTCGCGACGTTAGCGGAATGTAATTGGGCGTCGAGATGGCTTTTCTGCCCGCAAAGGCCAAATTTCCCAGCCGCGGGGCTAGGATCGGGGCAGCTGCAGGACTGAGAAGAGTGAAATTGGCCATCTCATCCGGAGACTGCGACGATGCTCCAGGTAAGCTCATGACGATCGACAAGACGGGCGAGGTCGTGCCAATGTCGTTCGTTTTGCGACTGGAGATCTGGTGAGGTAAGAAAGGGACGTGGAGATAAACGATCGACGATACTAGTACGTAGCCATTATTGATCAATCCGCTAGACATCGGAGTTTCTTTTGTTTCCCCACCGCGTTTCGTGTGCCACAAACACATCAGCCAATCCTCCCCTGTTCTCAATCACAATCAGACAGTATTGATTGACGCTCCAATCGATATTCCTTCAAAGCAGTTTTGCTATTTCTTCGACAAGAAGCAATTCGGACAAGATGAACAGTCAGCGGAAACGCGGAGCTCTCATTGTTGTTGAAGGTCTGGATCGAGCCGGCAAATCGAGCCAATGTGAACGCCTACGTGACTCTTTACAAGCATCAGGGCTCTCAGTGAAGTATATTCGATTTCCAGGTATCTATTTCTTCTTAATTTTGTAGGGAAACTCCCTTTTCTGATCGTGCCTTAGATCGAACAACACCCATTGGAAAGTTGATAAATAGCTATTTACAAGGCCAGTCGCAATCGGATGACCATTCGATTCATCTCCTCTTCTCAGCAAATCGCTGGGAGATTGCGAAGAGCATTGAGGATGACATAGCCAACGGCATCAGCGTCATAGTAGACCGCTACTCCTACTCTGGTGCCGTTTACTCGGCTGCAAAGGGCAATCGGAACCTGTCGCTGCAGTGGGCATGGCAGCCAGAAATCGGATTGCCGCAGCCGGATATGTGCCTCTTCCTCCGCATATCCCCCGAAGAAGCAGCAAAGCGTGGCGGATTCGGGGTCGAGCGCTATGAGAATGAAACGATGCAAACCCGCGTGCGTGAGCTATTCCAAACGCTCTTTGACCGCCAGCAGGGTGATTACATTCACGCAATCGATGCCGGAAGGTCCTTCGATGCAGTGTCGCAGGATATTTTGAAGATAGTGACGAACTATATCGAGAGACTGGATGTCATGGGGCCTTTGAAGAGGCTGGGACCAATCGCAAACTAAGGCAAGGCCTCATGTGTCCCGGTAGAACTGGGGAAAAAGGAAACTTATTCACAGAATTTCTGAGTCGTCACCCTCGCTGTCCTCGATAACAGTTTCCAGTTTCGGGGCAGCTTTCGAGAGGGTCTTCAGCCGAAGATCCGTGTCGGAGTCTGACTCTGATGCCAATCCTTCTAACCAGTCTTCATCCAGAAGAAGTTCATCTTCGGCATCTTGACTGAAATCATCGTCTAAATCGGCTGATGCGGATCTTAGACTCGACGAGTCAAATCCTCTATCGGCGACCTTGCCAGTCATGTCATTGTGTTTTCGATCGGCTCTTCTCTTCCGTTTCAAAATTGCCAGCAGCTCTTGTTTCCCGCGACTCCGAAAGCTCAACTCCTTCATCATCAATGGCCATTCGACAGTGGCCTTACATCCAGGACAAATCCCGTGCCTTGGAATGAATTGGTTTGGCTCCTGGGCCGCATCAAGGAATTTTCTTGATAGGCATAGTAGATGGCAGGTACAGTGGCATTCCGCCTGTGGGCAGACAATTGTCAACTCTTCCTTTGGGACGATTTGCCCTTGGCATACTTGACAGCGCACGTCTTTTGGGTCATCGAGAAGGAATATGGCTTTCTCTATATAGTCTCGGATTGTAGTATAGGTGCTCTTGGCATTTTCGACGGCACCAAACCTGGTGCCATTCCCATCGGCGTGTGCGCCAATCTCAGGACAACTCCCGTCCAAGATGACCTTGACAGGGCTCGGAAGACGAACATCAACTCGATCATACCAAGCTTTCCAAGATTGATAAACGTCGTCCGAAAAGAATCGCATTTTTAGAGGCCAGTGAGAGAAGTATGTCGACCTCAATAGACGATGTAAATCGGCGAAATGGGTGTTGAGGGACCTCCGGGGTCGACGACGTCTTCTGCTTTTCTTAGGCGTCCCCTGGTCTTTGGACTCAACTGAGTCGCAATTAGAATCGAGAGACTCAGGGTCCTGAGCTTTCCTCTTTTTTCTGGGCTTGACCTCCGCAGAAGCTGAGCTTTCTTCCTCTGATCGCAAGTGGCGCGAGTACCAAGGATTTTGCCAAGCCCATCTTTGGAGGCGTTAGATTCTGCTCGCAAGATAAATAGGGAGAGACGTACTCGAACTGCAGAGCTCCAAGCCGGCTTGTAAAACCTTCGACCAACAGAACCATCTCCCACGGCCTCAGCTTCTCGGCCGCAGTCCGACGAGCACCTCCCTTGACAACGCCATTGTGCTGTATGAGCCGTCTTGCAGGATTGGGCGTGGATCCGATATAGAGAGATGCATGTCGCACAGTCGAGCGGAGTAGATAGCAGCAATAGAAAGCTGGAATGGGCCTTGAATGCTCTATCTGGATGTCATCCATGGCACTGTTCTCTGTAACTTGAAGTCGGAGGCGACGTCAGATAAATGGGTATTTGGCCTGGAGATTTTAAAGCCTTTCGAGCTGAAGGCTTTGAGTCGACATTCCTCCTCATTCAATTCAAACAACAATAGAACGACCAATAGCGCTATAGACGGCCAGTCTTGTCGATATCAGGTTTTTGTTCTTCTATTCCATTGACAATTGTTGTTGATGGTTCAACATCAACAAAGCAAATCACATGATGAGTGTGAGAGATTACAACATTACCACTTCTGCCTAAGGCAGCATCACATCACGCAAACTACTAACACATTATTCCCTGCCAACAGCTGGAAATGACAAGAAGAAAACCTTACAAATAAAATATAATCTGCAATGCCACCCAGCCAGGTAATTACTATACATGTGTAGAGTCCTAGGGCTCTACAGTATGGCGAAAAGCTGCCAACCCCCCCACCGCGAAGACACCCAGATTCATCCAAGCTCTGGGTTACCAGGGATAAGCTTGAAATGAGATGTGACGTGAGAACAAAGGGTCTTCTTGACTTCAGTGAGTTGGTCACAATGACGATAAAAGATGCTCTTCACAAAGACAAGGGATTACAGCCCTGGGCCATATCTAATCTATGTTATTATTATTGTCATTAAGTCTTCTGAAGAAATAATAATGATTGTGGTTGCATGCGGACCATAGTTGGCATGTCATGGCTCTTTAGCACTTCCTTAACCTAACTAGGTAGGTAAGGTATTGGTAATTAAATACCTGAGTAACGCAAATACCGGGCTCGTGTAAGAATTGTGACCATGAAACTAAAGGTACCTTATGGACCTCGGACCTCAGGGACCTCAGGACTGAGGTGCAAACCTAATGTAAGATTTGTGCGGACTACCTAAAGTAGTTTACAGCCTCATGCTATTCTCCATAGGTCACCACTAGAGGTCACATGAGAAATTAAAGTCCGCAGCAGCTTATACTGCTGAGAACTGTATATCAGATTGCCTAATAAGCTAGAGAACAGACAAAATTCATGTCATTTGCAAGAGCCGACTGTAGCCCCCATGGAGTACTTCGACAGAGAGGTATGTACGGAGTATGGAAGGTACCTTACCTTACCTTACCGGCCTACCTGGTAAAATACCTATGTACCTACCTTACCTTACGGTTGAGGTGGTACCCTTACCTATGGAGTATGTACCCTATGGGCCGATGTGGGCAGGTATGCATGTGGCTAATGAAATAGGTACGAATTTAACTGCAGGAAGTAGGCTTACTCTTCATGAAAAGAGGTCTTGCCAGTCTTTTACATTTAAGGTAATACCTTAGAATCTGGACAGAAGACTTGCTAAGGTATCATCCGTTTGCGGCATCCATTGTAGACATGATACAGTAATGTAATGACCAGTATCGTTTCCCTCCCTATGTAATGCTCATTATTACCTCTACCTTACCTAAGGTATCCATGGAAGGGTTCGCTACCAGCCTCAGGCCATGAGGCTGCGACTGCGCGGCATCAGGCAGGCATGAGGCAGGACGCAAACCATTGATCGATCGAATCTCTCCATCATTGGTCTCTGCCCTTTCCGCTTCGGGGCGTCGTCCATCTCGATCTCAAGTATCACTTTTTTTTTTTTTTCCCTGCTTTGTCTTCGTAGTATTCATCTTTCGTCTCTTTTAATCTTTCTTTAAGCATCCGGAAACCGTACATCGCTTTTTCCTCTCTTTTTGACTCGTCGAAACTCGCTTGGCCCCTTCTACTTGCTCGTCCTACACTCTCCTACGAGTTGTAGTACTAGTAGTACATACCTCGTAGTAGCAGCAGGTGGTTTGATCGATTATCGGATACCTAGGTATAGCTACACTAGCTACACTTGCTACACCTGCCTGACCGGCTCACTACTATCGCTTACTAGATAGTAAGTACCTAGTGAGATGTGTTTAAACGGCAAACTCTACGTACCCTTCGTCCTCACTGACTAGTGCTAACTTCACCTTATTAAGGTATTGATTGCTCGGGCTAGAGACTAGACTGCTTCCAACCACCGTACTTGACTGACCTGCTTGTTCCCTCTTCCGAGATTCTCCACACTAACCCTCCCGGGACCATCTCGGTCTCGCCTTTACTTCTCTCTCTCTTTCTCTCCTCTCATCCTTCGCTCGCTCTACTAGTGTCAAGTACTATTTCTCCGTCTCGATCATCACCTCCTCCCATCTCCCGATTTGCTACCCATATTTTATTCAGAAGACACTCACTCATTCTACAATACAATAACCAAGGGGACAATTGTCGTTTGTGTTCGACTCTTCCTTTCATCTGATTTAGTCCTCAATGCCCTTTTCGCATCGGACACCCTCTCCCTTCCGTCCGCGATAGATCACGCGCAGAATTCCCTTTTGTCCTCCGGCTAGCTGTCGCTCCCTAGAGATGGTGGCTCCGGCCTCTACGGGCGCGAATTCGACAGGCGTACAGCCTTCAGCGAACCGTCAGCCCACTCGATCCTCTAGCACCCACCCGTCGCATTCCCATAATGTACCCTTGAGCGCTCGAAGGTCGGCACCCCTCGACTTATCTACGGTCGAACGACGAGGACAGCCCAATGCTCCTCGAGAGCCCAGCAAACGAATCCGTCCCCATGGCTTACAGGAAGCTCCGACGTTCCGTCCGACAGAGGAAGAATTCAAGGATCCCTTGGAATACATCCGCAAGATAGCGCCCGAGGGCAAGAAATATGGAATCTGCAGAATCATTCCACCAGAGAATTGGCAGCCACCGTTTGCGATTGACACAGAGGTATGCGGGTTGTCCTCTCATCCCTGTGCTCGCTACTACACCCCGTTCCATCCCCCTAATTCTTAGAGGCGACGGAATCACCATCGGGAAGATCCGATGCTAACTTCTACCCCCGTTCCAGCGATTCCACTTCAAGACTCGTCGGCAGGAGCTCAACTCGGTTGAAGGAGGTATGCCCCCGCGTTCAGCCACTTTCGCTGCCGGTGCAACTCCGCAGCCTAGTTCTGACCCGGACTCAGGAACCCGTGCAAACTTGAATTACCTCGACCAGCTGGCCAAGTTTCACAAACAACATGGTACCAACCTGAACCGATTCCCTAGCGTGGACAAGCGCCCCTTGGACCTGTATAAGCTCAAGAAGGCCGTCGAAATACGGGGCGGTTTCGACCAAGTCTGTAAAATGAAGAAATGGGCTGAGATTGGGCGTGATCTCGGGTACAGCGGCAAGATCATGTCCTCCCTGTCCACCTCACTCAAGAATTCGTATCAGAGATGGCTTCAGCCTTACGAGGAATACCTCCGTGTGGTCAAACCGGGAGTGCAGCAGCAACTGGAGCTAGAACATGGTGGTCCGTACACACCGTCTCCGAACCAGTCGCCCATGGCTAAGAAGCCCGTCTTGTATGACCACATCACACCATCCGCTACGCCCCAGGCACCTCTGAGTATTCCGGCTGCTGGTAGTCTCCAGGGTACCCCAAGGGAAATTGAGGCCACACCTGATAACCCTACCCCTCCGGTCGATTCCGCACCTCCTCGGCCTGTTGCGTCCGGCTTCACCCCTGTCAATGCCGGTAGCGGCGGTTTTACTGCTGTCAATCGGTCTCCATCCTTCATCGCCGTGAATAGCGGCCCAGTTGTCAAGAAAGAAGCCGAGACTGGCTCGCTTACGCCGCAAAGCGTTGCCGAACACCCTCAAAGCTCGACACCTCTTCCCAACGGCAATGGAAGCCATCCCATGAAACGCGCCATCAGCCATGAAAGTGGCTCCCAGACTGAAGGTGGGGAAACAGACGGTGGGAGTGGGCGAAGGAGCAAGCGCCTTCGAAAGGGTAAGCATGTGTTTGTCAACGTCTGCCGTGGCCCTATTTGTCTGACTTTCCGCTAGATGCACCACCTCCACCCACCGTCGCGGGTTCACACATGAGCCTCCTCCGTCCTGCTCCGCCTCGGGCACGCAAAAGCGACAGTCGGAAGATCGGTGATGTAAGCATAAAATTCTTTGGATCACTGAATTCGTAACACTTATTGACTGTGCTTAGAAATGCGAAGTTTGTGGCAAGTCCGAGGATCGACCTTCGATACTTGTGTGCGACAGTTGTGACCAGGGTTACCACAGAGACTGTCTTGATCCTCCTTTGACGACTATCCCCGAGTACGACTGGCACTGCCCCAAGTGCCTGGTGGGCACAGGCGAGTTCGGGTTTGAAGAAGGCGGAGTCTACTCGCTCAAGCAATTCCAGGAGAAAGCGAACAGCTTCAAGAAGAATTATTTCGCCTCCAAGATGCCATTTGACCCGGTGCTTAATACTCACCGGCGAGAGTCTGAGGATGACGTGGAACGCGAATTTTGGAGACTGGTTGAGAGCTTGACCGAAACCGTAGAGGTTGAGTACGGCGCGGACATTCATTCGACAACACACGGCAGTGGCTTTCCCACAATTGAACGCAATCCACTTGATCCATATTCAACAGATCCCTGGAACTTGAATGTCCTTCCTTTCCACGGCGACTCACTTTTCCGTCATATAAAGTCGGACATCTCTGGTATGACAGTTCCCTGGGTTTACGTCGGGATGTGCTTTTCGACGTTCTGTTGGCACAACGAGGATCACTATGCCTACTCGGCCAATTATCAGCATTTTGGCGCAACGAAGACTTGGTATGGTATTCCTGGTTCCGACGCAGAAGCATTCGAAGAGGCCATGCGCCAAGCGGTTCCCGAGCTTTTCGAGGGTCAGCCTGATCTACTTTTCCAACTCGTCACCCTGATGCCACCCGACCAGCTGAGGAAGGCTGGTGTGAACGTATACGCTCTTGATCAACGGGCTGGACAATTTGTCATTACCTTCCCCCAGGCGTACCATGCTGGTTTCAATCACGGATTCAACTTCAATGAAGCCGTGAACTTCGCCCCTGCGGATTGGGAGCCTTGGGGCGCCATGGGAGTCGAGAGACTTCAGGCTTTCCGCCGCCACCCGTGCTTCTCCCACGATGAACTGTTGCTGACGGCAGCCGCTCGGGATACTTCGATTACGACGGCGAAATGGCTAGCTCCGGCTCTTCAACGGACATGCCACCGAGAGCTTGCGGAGAGAGCAGCATTCATCCATCGACATCGGGAAATAGCACCGCACAACTGCGCACTTAGTTCATCGGACCCCGCAGCTTCTGGTGAATGCCAGCTGAAGTTCGTGGTTGAGGAAGAAGACCTTCCAGAAGATGACTACCAGTGTCAGTATTGCAAGGCCTATGCATACCTGACGCAGTTCCGTTGTCACAAGTCTGGCAAGACAGTGTGCCTGCTACATGCGGAGGCTTTCGATTGCTGCGGAGACTCACCCACTCAGCGACTGTTGGGCCCAGACCATACACTGCGTTACAGGGTGAGTGACGACACACTGAAAGCCCTAGTGCAGAAGGTCCAGGAGCGTGCCAGGATCCCGGAAGCGTGGGGGGAGAAGCTCGACAAGGTTCTGGAAGATGAGCCGAAACCCCAACTGAAGGTCCTTCATAGCCTACTAAGCGAAGGTGAGAAAATCCCATACCACCTGCATGGTCTCCAAGATCTCGCGGCCTTCGTCCAGCGCTGCGATAAGTGGGTTGAAGAAGCAACCAACTACATCACCCGGAAGCAGCAAAACCGGAGGAAAAACGAGAAGGCTTGGCGCAAGAGTACTTCTAAGGCCGCGCAGCTGGAGGAACGTGATCGTGAAGTTCGCAGGATAGAAAACATGTACGCCCTTCTTGCAGAGGCTGATAAACTTTCCTTCGACTGTCCACAGATGGCGGCTCTGGAAGAGAAAACCCGCGAGATCGAGAAATTCCGCCAGGACGTTAACGTTGCCCTTTTGAACCCCCATATACGGTCGATCCAGGAAGTGGAAGATTTGGTGGAATCGGCGCGCAATTTCAATGTGGAAATACCCGAAGTGGAAGGATTGGAGCATATTCTTCGACAAATGAGGTGGAATGATGAAGCGCGTCGCAAGCGTGATCAGTACCTGACTCTTAAGGAATGTCAAGAACTCATCCAGGCTGGCGAGCAATTGGGACTCTCCGAGACCAACGAACAACTCAGTCACTTCAAGGAGTTGTGCCGCCATGGTGAGACTTGGGAAGCGAAAGCCAAGGAGTTGATGTCTGTAGAATCGGTTCACTATCAACAACTCGAAGCCTTGTCTGCGCAGGCGCTACGCTTCCCTGTTTCTCCTGAAACACTCTCAGCTGTCGATGCGATATTGACCAAACAGCGTGAAGCGCAGAAGAAAATACAGAGTCTATACGAGCGGAGCAAGAATCCAGATTTCAGAAAGCGTCCGAAGTATAAAGAAGTCCGTGAACTGATGGATTCTCTCGAGGCATTGAATAGCCGGCCCACGGGAGCAATCGACCTGGAGCGTGAGCAGAAGCGTCACGAAGACTGGATGCGAAAGGGGAAAAAACTATTCGGGAAAGCCAACGCTCCTTTACATATCTTGAAATCTCACATGGAGTACGTGGAAAAGAGGAATTCATATTGCTTTGATTTGGAAGATCGCTGTCGGCCGCCTGTGGAGCCGTCGTCTCGAGGTAACACCCCCGAAGGTCTTTTGGAGAACCACGCCGCCATCACCACCACTACTACCACCACTAGCATGTGGGGTGGTGGGAAGTCTCGAAAGCGGGATGTCTTCTGCATTTGCAGGCATTCCGAGGCTGGAATGATGATTGAATGTGAGGTCTGCCATGAGTGGTGAGTGTTTACTTCTTTCTTACCTGTAGCTGCAAGCTGGCTGACCTCGGGATTTGTAGGTATCACGGTAAATGCTTGAAGATCGCAAGGGGCAAAGTCAAGGAGTTTGACAAGTATACTTGTCCCATCTGCGACTGGCGACACAAGATTCCCCGAGACGCTGCTCGCCCGAAGCTCGAGGATCTCCAGGATTGGCAAGCCGAAATCCCAGGCCTCCCTTTTCAGCCTGACGAGGAACAAATTTTGGAGAATATCATCAACCAAGCGACTACCTTCCGTGATTTTTTACAGAGCTTTACCAATGCGGCCTGCACAACGACGGAAGAGGTGCCTACGTTAATCTTCTACCTGCGCAAGATCGAGGGTGCCGAGGTGTTGTTGGCGTATGAGACGAATTTCTTCCGCCAAGAGATCCATAAATGGGCACCTGTTGCCCCGGAACCGCCTCCAATACTGGAGCAGTCCCTGTCGACGCGCAAACCACGCCCAACAAAGCAGCAAAAAATTATGGCGCAATTGGGCGTCGAGCGCCCAGAAGATCTTCCTCCTCATCTGCGTACCAAGCAACCGAATCACACGAAGCGAAAGTCTCTCGAATCGCAAACACCTCGACCTGCAGTACTGCAGTCTACACCTCATACTCCCGGTGAGGACTCCAATCGCACTGGGCCAACTTTGACTCCCATGACGGATGCACAAAATCCTCCATATCCTTTCTCTGCCAATTACTCTCTTCCTGCTAGCGACTCTACACCAGCATTTGCACCTGGACCGTCTGCATTCCTGCCACATGTTTCGGCGCACTCTCCCTCTTTCCCTCCGCGGTCTCCATCACCGCATCATGGGCTTGATAGCGCTCTGTTCAGCTCTCCTCGGTTTGACCGAGATCCTACCGAGGGACCTCCAGGAGTTGCCGTTGACCATCAGGACCCTTTTGACAGCAGTCCTCGACAGAATCTGGATGATGTTTTCGCAGATTTGACGAACCAAGATGTGGAACCCGAGCCAGAACCGGAGCCTATGGAGAACACGCATGCTAACGAAGCATTGGAGGCTCTCGATGCGAGTAATGGTGGGGACCACTCTGACACCACGCAAGACGACGACTCTCATGATACTGGATTAGATGGTGACATGAACGGTCAAGCCGACGCCGAAGACACTGCAGAGAGTTCTTGATAGGACCATATAAAATGTTTGCCTGCCCGAATTGAAGCACTGTTCCGATAAGCTTTCTCAGTTCGGCAACCTTTCTAATTCCACGAATTCCTATCTCTTTTTCCACATCTGGGTTTGCTCCGACAATATGGGGATGTTTAAGTTCACATGGGGCTTGTTTTCACTTTTTAGAAGGGCATTCTAGCGGCGTTTGAATCCGAACTGGCGACTCGGCGCGGCGTTTGTTATACGAGGTTTTCCTTTGCCTTTTCTTTTCTTTTTTTTTTTTTTTTTTTTTTCGCTGATGACTCTTCTGCTTGTTGATCTCTTTGTGACGATGCTCTTCTGAATGCTTCATGTGCTCTGTACGTTAGTTGCTTCCTTTTGCGCATGGTGGCGCGCATGGTGTATGAAGAGGGTGGGGAGTTAGGTTATTTTCTCATCTGCGTTGTTTATTTCTTTCAGTGTCTTCATGGTTCTATATACTCTTACGACCCCGCGGAGGCTGATCCCTGATGGATGATGAGTGAAATCGCTGTCGTTTCTGTGATTCTACCATTCTTCGGCCTCTCTGCTTCTTCGCGCCGATAGCTCTCTTGGGTGCGTTTCCATGTAATACTAGCTAAAATACCTTATTTTGTATCTCTTATCAATAGAATCAGAGTCTTGATCTCATCGTTTACTCCCTTGCCCCTATGATTCGACCAGGTCTGCATAGGCGCCTAAGGCGGCCTGTCCTCCAGTGTGGATGAAAAGCAAATTCATGGAGTCAGGGCGGTCCCAGTTCCGCGTATGGAGAGACCAGTCCTTTACGAGGTCCCCTTGCTGGACCCAGTGTGCAAGTCCCCGTATGACCTTTGCAGTGTATACGGGATCGAGTATTATTGCTTCCCTTTGTGCCATCAAGTCCAGCGCCGTGCTTGTCTGTGGGTCTAGAACTCCATATGCGGTGCCAACGAACCGATCATCAAGCCGAACATCCTCCATGGAAATGTCATTTCCAGGATCCAACCCAATAAGACCAGCTGCTCGACGGGCAAAGGCGAGTACCCGACCCTCATGGTACTTCCGAGGCTTCGTAGGCGAAGTCAAGATCCCGATGACTTTCCGAGGTGGTTTAGTCGACCCGCTTCTGCCTTCCACCTTCTCCAACAGCTTAAGGCCGGCGATCAAACCACCCACTGTACTGCCACTACCGCAAGCGACGAAGATGTAATCAAAACGCCCGCTCCCATTCAACTCCTGTGCCTGTTCTTGCATCGCAATCTCAAACGCACACCGCGCATAACCTAATCCACCGAGAGGATGCAGACTCGCCCCGGAGGGGATCCAATACGGCGCCTTACTCTCCCCGCGTAATTCCTCCAGAATCCCAGGGATTGGGTCTTCTTCCCCGTCCGCCGGCACAGTCGACGACTCAAGTATCCTCACCTCCGCCCCGAGGAGGCGGACAAGTTGCGCGTTTCCCGAGCGGAGGAACGAAGCTTTGTCCGTTGCGGCGGCTAAGCCGCCACCTGTGCCTTTGTGCAGGACGATAACTGCCTCGAGGCCGAGTCGGTTCGCCACCGCGGCGACCTGCACGGTGTGGTTGCTCTGGACCGCGCCCTCGGTGACGAGGGTTGGTGGGGTTCCATTGGGACGGCTGTGAGGGGCGAGGATGTCGGGGACGATGTATTCGAGCTTGCGGTATTTGTTCCCTGCGCAGGCAAACGGAGAGGAGTGGTCTTCTCGTTTGGCGTAGAGGGAGATATAGGGTGCTTTGGTTGTGTCGTTGTTGTTGTTGAGGTATGCGGATAGAAGAGTGAGGGGGTGGATCGGGGAGGGATGAGGGTATAGCAAGGGATACCGAGGAATCTGAGCAAATGCTGTGGGTAGAGAGACTGCCATTTCGAAGGGTAGACGTAGAAAATGTATGAAGATGGACTACTCGTGGACATTGACTGAGATATATACTAGGGTTGTTTATGCACACAAGGGTATCTAAATGGTTGATTAGTCGACTGAACGGGAAAATCCGCAGGGATTGAGGCTTACCATGTCAATAACAATATCATCAATATATACATTCACCCGGAACCGATGCCAAACCTGGGATTGGAAGGTATCTTTGAGCGTTTAGATGCAGTCCAGTGGATTGCTGACCAGGCGGTGTCGTTTTGCTGATGATGTCAACTATCACGAGCTTCCCTTTTGGGATTTTAATCACCACCACGAATCCCACTGCGATCGCGAAGCAGGATGGCTCGCTCTCCGCCCTCCTTGCAGAGCCTATTGCGATTTCTAAAGCAGGCGCGTCAGACACATCTGAGTTTCATTTCCGAAGCTTTATCATCCTCCTCGCGGACAGAGCCTCCCATCTACGTGGTGGGAAATCCTTCGGCCGATCTTGACTCCACCATCTCTGCCATTGTCTATTCTTACTTTGCTCATAATCGCACTCCAATTGAATCCCCTCGACCTCATATTCCCCTGATAAATCTACCAAATGTTCCCTCTGGTCCAGAACTGCGCAGACTCCGTCCAGAGTTCGTAAAAGCTTTCTGCCTCGCTACTACAACTCCCTCAGCAGAGGGAGACGACGTATGGGACGAGACCCCCGAAACAGCAGGAACAATCCTCCACGAACACATTCTCACCGTCGCAGACTTTGCAGCCCATCTTAGGCAATATCACGCTGAACACGCGGACCATCGGTTGACCGCAGATGTCACGCTCGTGGACTGGAACGCACTACCCCACCGATCGCCCACCGGCCAACGGGGAAAGGGATCGTTAGATGGCTTGCCCTCCATCGACTTCTGCACAGTGGGCTGCATCGACCACCACGTTGACGAAGGCTTTCTCCCGCCCGTCGAGTCCCTCCCACGCGGTCAGCCGCTGCTTGTGCGGCCCGCGGGCTCATGTACCTCACTTGTGGTCTCGACACTGCGAGAGCTGGACCTCTGGCAGGCTAACACCGAAGGAAACGTCACCTCGTCTACGTCAACTGAGACGATGCAACTCGCTAAGCTCGCCCTAGCCCCTGTCCTCATTGATACGACCAACCTTACCGCCAAGGATAAAGTCACCGACGCCGATACAGACGCAGTACATTTCCTCATCTCCCAAATGGACCGGTGCAAGTCTACACTCGGCTCAACCTGGGACCGTGAAGCCTTCTACGAGCAAATCCTCGACGCAAAGCAAAACAGCCTCGATTTACTCACCGTAGACGAGATCCTCGGCCGAGACTACAAGCAATGGACCGAGACAGCCCGCCAGAACGCTAGTTCCGTTCAGATCGGCTTCTGCTCGATGGTCAAGTCGATTCCGTGGATTGTACGGAAAGCAGGAAGTCCGGAGGCGTTCCTGGATGCCCTGCAGACATTTGCAAAGCGCCGTGAACTAGGGATCGTGGTGGTCATGACGGCGTTTACCTCGCATGCGCAGGACGGCAGGTTCTGTCGCGAGTTGGTTGCCTGTGCTCTGGACGATGGGCCGGCGGTTCAGGCGCTGGAGGCGTTTACTGCGCAGGCTGGCTCGCGGCTGGGGTTACAAGAATGGAACTCGCTCGAGGGTGACTCTGAGGATGATTCGCAGGCTATCAAGTCTGCTTTCAACAGTGATGCCCCGGTATGGAGGCGTATCTGGCATCAGATGGATGTGACCAAAAGCAGGAAACAGGTCGCTCCGTTGGTGAGAGGTGCCCTTACAGGTCAATGACAGATTCCATGAGTCCAAAATTTGCATTCATGGAAGGGTAATTGATGGCAATTAGCCACTTTGTCCGTTGAATGTCTTATTTCGCACAATGATCAATTCCTCGAGGTCTCTTCATTTCTGAGACCTCAAAAGTCTGCACAAGCAAAGGGGGAAATCTATGATTTGGCTTGCCGCGCCTGCGAACAAGCATGCTCCATTCAAATTCACACAACATGATGATGCACATACAGAATGTTTACAAAAAAAAAAAAAAAATCTTACATGCCAACACCGCTCCCCATGACCGGTGTCCCATCAACTCCGAACACATAAACGCGAGTAGGTTTACATCAGTGTAGTCCCATCGAAAGATTGGACATGCAGAAGAAATAAAATCAGATGCAGCAGATGAACAAATGCCCCGACCCGGTGTAGCCGATGCAAATGCAAACATGGCGTAAAGAGAAATGCAACAAACAGCTGACCCAAAATGCGAAAATACGCCTGGTAGTCACATCGTCCACACGCCATGAATTGGCTCATAGATTGGACGAAAGTCCGTTCATCATATCAAGACATAAATGCTTGTCGTATCTAGAAACATTCCCATTCACAGAAAACGCACCACCGGGCAACGCGGTCGGCGAGCACGAGTCCCCTCCAAGTCCCGCGCTCCCCGATCTTGATCACCGTCTCCCACACGCTGCCATCGGCGGTGGGATCCGACGAAGAATCGTTGCTGATCATATGATCTGCCTTGCGAGTGAGCCGGAGGATCTTGCCGGACGGCGACTGGATTGCCAGCTTGGCCGGTTTTTCCCGCCCGGACGATGACCTGGTGGACGATATGGCCGAAGTAGAGGCCGAGAATTCGTTTGAAACTGCAGAGACAGAAGACCCGCCAGCGGAGCTGGAAACCATACTGAGTGCACTCGCGGGCCGGGCAAAAATCGACGGCGAGACGCGCCCACTAGGACCCAAATCGCCGCCGTTCGTCAGGGAAGGCAGCGAGGAAGGATGCTGCCGCACTGCAAACACAAATGTATTGTTGACCGCAAGTTTCGCGCACTGAGGCTGTATGATGTACAAGTCGTGCCGCTGAGCATGAGGCGTCGGGTGGCGTAGGACAAACTCATATGGAGGGTTCTCGCCTGTGTGGATTATTGGAAGGGCAAGTGCCAGCGGATGGGGAATGTCTTTGCTTGAGTGCATCAGGCCCTTCTTGCCAGCGTAGATTTTAACTGTGCCTTGCCCTTCATCACCGGGCAAAACAGCTTTTACAGTAAAGCGTTTCTGACCGCCGACCCAGTCTGGCTGGACCAGGGCGCGCTTGCGAACAACCTCACCACTCTCGAAGAAGTCACCGTCAGCATCACAAGCGAAAGCGGGCGCCTCGACTTCTGCCGCACATTCCACGTCCGGCGGCACGAGGAGGCGGATTTGCAGAAGCTCCAGTCCTTCAATTCTGATCAGGCTGGTATCATAGTCTGGAAACTGCAGGTTCATCTTAAAGTAAGGTGGGCACGCTGCCGGAAGGGCTAGCAACACATCTGGAGAGATGGGTGGACATATGTGTTGCTCCTCTGGATGCAATGGCACATGGGTATAGCAGATCTCAAGCGGACGTGCCAGGAAATACCAGCTTTCCGCTGTTGACGAGCCACTGGTTACGAACTGATTCCTTCGCGGGTTGGTCGGGCTTGCCAAAGAACAATCGATAACTCGCCATTCGCCATCGACCAAGACTGTATTCCACCAGTGGTTCGGCCGCGAAAGGCTGTCCAGCTCGAACAATTCACCAGGTGTTTTGAGGAACCCTTGGACTACTTCCGCATGAAGACCGACAGCCGCGCACATCTCCTTGACAAGGAACGCGATTTCCTGAGGACTTCCTCGTCTAGTTTGCAGAATCCGTTTCAAGTCAATCCCGATCTCCTCCACAGGCTCGTCCCAGGCGATTTTTTCGCTGACCCAAGTGAAGATAGCTCGCAATCTCTGAACATCGCTCTTGTAAGGTCGGCACACGTAGCCCTGAGCAAGGCTCATCGGGTTGGTCATCGGCGGAAGGCTGTTGACAAACCGAGCACTTTTATCGACGAGGCTCAAGTTTACCATGTTGAAGTTGGTGGGCTCGCTGATCGGCAGCCCGTCAATACTTTCATCACCTTCTGCATTTTCGTGAAGCTCCTCCACCGCGTAGATCACAGGATGATCCATCATCTGGCAGCGCTCGGCTCTTTCGATACGTTCGTTGCGGCTCGGCGAGCTTGCTCGATTCACGTCACGCCGAACCTGCACCCAATCTACCGCTCCACCTGCATCGCGAGTCGAGTCACGTCTAATTGGAGACACTGCCCTGCCTTTTGTAGGTGAATAGGATCCACCGTTGTGTCCTACAGCAATACTGCTTCTGGCATTAGCGGCACCGGTCTTGGCTGATTCGAAAATCTTCTTGAAAAAACCATGCTTCTTCGCTTTAGGAGTGGATAGACCGCCAAAAACAGCGGTGGATTCGCTGGAATCGGCAGCAGGAGGAGACCACGGTATAGCAGAAGAGGCACCTTGCCGAGAGGTGTTGTGACTTGAGTGGTACGATATACCAGTAAGAGGTGTCTCAGGTCGAGACATGCGAGAAACATCGCTGAAGCCTCTTGAGCGAAAGGTTTCCATGGCCGTGTTTGGCCTTTCGTTACTGGTCGTCAGTCCTCGCCTGGCATAACTCCCTGCACTTGTTGCGCTGAATGCGCCCGCCGAGGGACCACTCATCAAGCTCGGGCTCGTCTGTTCTGTGCTGGCTGTCATAGTCGTACTGATACTTTGCACACCGCTCGAAGAAGTGGTGGTACTGGATTTATTCGTGTAACTTCTATTGAGAACGTCTTCTCTCAAATCCTGCCCCGACCTTCGACTTCTCAGGTATGGATACTGGGCAGGAATTGAATTATGCCTTCCGTGCTGAGCGAGGTGTTTAGGTGGCGGGGGTGGAGGCTCTTCGTCATCCTCCGGAGGCTGTATGTCTTCCGATCCTCTGCGACTCTGTTCCTGCATCTGACGCAGTCGGCTTTCCATTCTCTGCACGTAGTTGTTCAATTGCGGCGGCCCGTCAAGGTAGTGGTCATGCCCGTACATGGTGTTTCGATGTATGTGACTGTCGCTGAACTGGTAATCCTGTTCGCCTTCGAAACCAAGGGATGTCAAAGGTCGGTGAGTATGCCGGGCAGGTCTGCTGTCGCGAAGACCTTCAAAAGCGTCTGGAGACCAAGGATTATCAAATACCGGAGCTGGTGAAGGTGAATGGGTCCCCCGCGACAATCCCATGTCTTCCAAGGATGTCATGACATCTTCCATTGCGTCGCGAAGCGGTGACGGAGTGTTTCCATTTGCGTCCGAATGAGCAGCTGGAGATGGAGTCCTTGACATGGTCACGTAGCGGTCATTCATACCCAGATGCGCGGGAACACCCCTGTCCATGGAAGGTTGGCGGTTGACTGCAATTCGATGCGGAGGGGGAGGAGGGGGCGGCGGCGACTCTGCGCGCTCTTGAAGCTGCAACGGGGAGATCTCGCGCGATGGGGGGCGAACTGACGGAGGTCGAGCTAGCGGGGTCTGCCTGATAGGTACCGATGGGGGTAGAACGTTCATATCATCTGGTAGGCGAGGGGACGCCGCGCGGGACGGAGGCCTGGAGCGTGAGATACTCTCTCTGGCTGGAACGGGACTTTGTGGTGGAAGATCCGCGACCGGCGGAGCACGGGGTGAGACTCCACGGGATGAAGGTCTATGTTGCGAGGGAGGTCTGGAAGAAAGAGAACTCTGGTGTTTCACCGCAGTTGTTGGTGTGCGCAGGGGTTTGACAGTCCGCGCAAGGCTGCCATTTCGAGGTGGCGTTTGCGGAATTGAGCTTGAAGCTTGTGTTGTCGTCGTCGTCGCGCTCCGGGCCAGCTCGGCCGGGGCCAAAGCTTCCTTGTGAGCCTGAAAGGGTTTTCTAAAGACAGTCTTCTGCTTCTTAGGAGCGGAAGTGGGATTCGAGATTGGAGAGCGTCCGGCAGCAATCATGGGACTCGTTGCTCTAGTGACAGGCACGAAATCTTCACCCAGAACCTCCACGAAATTGGATGGAAACAGCCCGACCATGCGCCTGTCACGGCGCAGACGACCCATCCACCACTGCCCATCTCCTGCATTCAAACACTCAATAAGATCCCCCTCCACGAAGCCGAGATCGCGTTTCGTTTCTCCTCCCCATGAGTAAATCGCACGACACCAGCACGGGAACCGCGTCGGTAGCTGAGGTGCCGCAGGCGACATTGCGGCGGGAGTGCCGGCGCAATGAAGCTCTGTCTTCGAGTCCGACCGGGAGATGTAGAAAGAGCGCGTACCGTTTGACTGGTGATCTGCAGGTTATGTGTTAGTACACAATAATTATGAGGAAAACGACAGTACGAAGGTTTGAAAGAGACGCACAGTGGTCGAACCAGTACTAGCAAATGAGAGAATATTATTAAGACCCATACAAGGGACTTCCCAAAGTGTGCATGGTAGGAAAGGTACAGCCAAGTATAGAGGGGCGGGATAATAGACAGCTACCGATGTGGTATCCGAATGGGAGGGGAGTTGAGGTAAGGATGTGATAGATCAGATAGATAAGGACTGAGATCGGAAGAATGAAAAGGGAAAATGAGAAAGAGAGAGGGATGGAGGCTGTTGATGCTGAGAGAGTACAAAGGGAGAGAAAGGAAGACAGAGAGAGGGAGGGAGGGCTGAGCTGAGCTGAGCTGAAGTCACGGTGAGGCCCGATGGCTGTTTTGGTGTTTACGTGGGCGCCTGATTGGGACTAGCGCCGTGTGGTCTCTCTTATCGATAAGCTTAATGTGCACGTCCTCTTTATTTTAGCATTCTCAATTCCCAATCATCACCCACAGGATGCAGGGGAAATTCCTTCTTTCTATTCATGTTCATTGGATTTGTGCAGACAGTCTATCCGATAGCTCGTCTCTCATCGAATGCACCCTATCTGATGGGTCCAAGCCAGTTCGGAGGTTCCAGAACTGAGGCATAAGCCCAACGCTCTAGATACAACTTCAAAGTCGATCCATGGTTTACAGACTCCGCTTCCCGCAGGTTTACCCATGGACAGCACGTTGCCGGGTTCCCAATCAGAGCATGCTCCTTTTCAGCGCTTGAATGGGGCCACAGTAGTGACATTGATCATGCCGAGTATTTCATCTTCGTCCGAAGCACAGACTCCCATGTCAAGAGTGAGACAGAGACGTCAGAACAAGTGGCCGACGTACCAATCAGGACAACAGATTCGTCTATTGAATTGTGATAGATCGAACTTGATGCCTATATCCTGAAACAAAACGCTCTCGCCGCGAATGTTGTCCGCATCGACTCATCTGTCACGCTCAACCTTATCCGGGTCTAACTTAGGTGGGTTACGTTGGATCCCTCTTCATTCACATTTAGCTGATGTGTGCGCATACGCATGCACATTCCTTGGTGTTCCAATTGCTCTGTTGAGTTGCATTGAACTGTCGGACACAGTCGACCGGTAACATACGAGACCTCCCAGGAAAGATTGGCGAACACCCATTCAGTGTCCGATAGTACAACGCAGCCTCCTAGTATTTGGTGTTGGCCTGAAGCGCAGCACGAGAAATCTTCACGTAACTGTCTAGCAAATCTAGACAAGCACGAGGCATCACTATATAGCCAAGCAGGAAGTGATGGACAGTACTGAGAGATGTCCAGAAA
>NW_020798234.1:0-61129 GCF_002237265.1 Aspergillus thermomutatus | reverse complement strand
GGGGGGGAAGGGGAGGCCTCTACCGCCGGGTGGTGCTGTTGGGGGTGTCAGTATTAGAGTGGGAGTGTAGAACTGGGATGATGGAGGGTGTGGACGTACGAATGGGCATGCCTGGGGCTCCATTGGGAGCTCCGGGGGGAGGGATGCCGAATGGTGGAGGTGGGAGTTGGCCGGGGCGACCTAAACCAGAGTTAGAAGCTAGAGTTCTCTCCAACGAAAAGAGAAGAGGTTTGTCGACGGGTAGGCGTAACGTTCACGTACCAGGGAATCCGAATGGAGGGGGAAAGGCGCCTGGAGGAACCATTGCAGGGTTGGGGACAGCTTGGCCCTCGGCGGCATATGAAGACGTGATCGAGTCAATGACGGATTGTGCCTTTTCCTGTCCAATCTCTGCACCAGTTGTCAGTACCGTGAGCGACAGACTGTGCTTGGGGGGAGGTACTTGTACATACGTTGATAGTATTCCACCACGTTCCTCAAATGATTCCGACCCGCATTGTGTGCCTTGCGCACGCTCATCGAGTCGTGCGTGAGATATACATCGCAGTAGTCACCTGTATACAGAATCCACCATTAGAATCACTGTAGCTGGAACTCAAGTCGTATTGATAGACGATTGCTTTCGGATGCGCAATCGCCTCCGAACCTCGGATATGTTCCAACGGGAAAGAAGACCTACAGAAGAGTACAACGGAGGTCAGCTTGAATTTTCACATAATAGGAAAGAGATACTTATATTTTGGCATCTTCAATTCTGGAAGCGATTGCTTCTGCAATACTGGGGGAGAAGTTCGAATGGGTGGCGCTCAATAGGCGCGTTGCGCGTTGACGAAGATTGTGCGCTGAGTAAACACAGATTTTGCTGATCAAAAGAGCAATTCTCAGATTGCAGTACAACTCTTGTCTTCTATGTCAATACTCCAACTGCAAAGTCGCGAGGTTAATCAAAGCATTGTCGCAAGTAAATTTAGCTACTGAGCGGAGAGATTCGATCCTATGGAGGCTATCAGAGCGGTGTAAAGTGGCAGAATCTGATTATGTCCTCAGGCTTGAAGGTGTCAAGACTTGTTGCCTTAAAAGCAGCTTCATGTTATAAGGTTGCAATGATGATGACATTCAGTCGGTCATTTTAATTTTGGCTCATGCTATTCCAAGTACCATGGCAGAAGACTTTGTCTCTTATGGCAATTCAGAGGAATTGCGAGCTAAAAGTATATGATTGTTGACTATTACTCGTCAAGCAGAATAAGTCAGCCTCGCCTTGCCATGCGCTGCACGATGGAGCTCGAACTGAATGGAATACATGAGCCGAGCGACAAAATGTCGTCTTACTATTCAAATCGCTTTCTCAGCAAAGGAGGATAGCCCCAATTGGCCATGTTGAATGATAAGAGTTATTGAAGCTGTTTTGCTCATTCTTAGTAGATCTGATTCGAATCTATAGTAGTGTTATCTGATGGTTCTCACACGGATTTCTGCCTGAGCCACTCTTCAGAGTCAACTCGATCTGTGGTTGAGATCTTGAGAGATCCAGGGGACTTCTCCTCTGAATCATCTCAGCTGTGATTCATGATGGCGTCGATGTGTCAAGGGCTGACTGTAATTGTGCTGCAACTGCTTCACACTTGCAAGTCTCGAAACATCAAGATCAGAACTTAGCAGCCATGGCAGATACGAGCGCTTTTCATCAGGGAGAGGCATCGTACAAGGTCGAGGGAAATCCAGCATCTCAGGAGATCCAGTCAGATAAACCTTGCAAGCACGACAGTTCAGCTCGGCGTTCATGCTGCAACCTCAGGGGATGGCCCCGTGCGATAAAGATCCTCGTCTCTGTTGCAGTGGGTGGTGCAGTTCTAGCTGGAGTCATAGTTGGCGCTGTCCTAGGAACGAGGGATACTCGATATCCAGATTATTTACCTCTTGACTATTTCCTGGTGGATGAGTACTACCCATCCTCCTTCTTTGATCACTTCTGGCACTTTACAGACGAGGACCCTACCTATGGATTCGTCGAGTAAGTAACCGACCTTAGGCCATCTTGCATTGAGCTCGCGCTCACAATCTACAGGTATGTCGATCGCAAACAAGCAGAGTCCCTCAGCTTGATACAATCTACAGATTCCTCTGTAAGTATCAGAGTCGATAACAAAACCCGCTACGCACCTCGAGGCAGAAAGTCCGTCCGACTCGAGTCCAAGAAAGGCTACGACACGGGACTATTCATCTTCGACATCATCCACACACCCTACGGCTGCGGAACGTGGCCCGCCCTGTGGCTAGCGGATACATACAACTGGCCGCTCAACGGGGAAATTGACATCCTTGAAACAACAAACAGAGCTACAGAGGGCAACGTGGTCACCCTGCACACCGAGAAGGGCTGCAGCGTCGAGGGAAGACGGAAGCAGCTGGGGAGCGCGCTGCACTCAACCTGCGACGATAAGCACGGGAACGCGGGGTGTGGTGTCCGGGGTCGCCCGGCGACGTATGGCGAGGAGTTCAACGAGAACGGCGGTGGTGTATGGTTCCTGTCCTCTGCCTCTAAGATCAAAATACTGACCTGAGTCCTAGGTGTACGCGGTCGAACTCCGACAAGCAGGAATCCGAGTCTGGGTTTTCCCTCGCGACTCCATCCCAGACGACATCTCGAATACGGAGCGCAAGCCTGACCCGTCTTCTTGGGGAACGGCTCTGGCTGACTTCCCCAACACACACTGTGACATTCCCTCTCACTTTAGCAACCAGAGCATCATCGTCAACATCGATCTGTGCGGCGAGATGGGTGCCCAACGGGAGGACTACAAGGGTTTGTACGATTGTCCGGCAACATGTGAGGAGTTTGTGGCTCGCAACCCGCAGAATTTCTCGCAGGCTTATTGGGAGTTTGGGAGTTTTCGGATCTATCAGACGATGTGAAGGATATTTCTGTAATTGATTTCACTCTGACTGGCTTATACTTTCGTGGGGGTTGATGAGTTTTCAGGTATATTCGATGACTTATGTGACTGGCTAGGGGGATCTTGCTATTTATATGAACTTGCGAGGATCATATTGCTAATTGTCTGCCCTTTCTGGCTCATGTTTGACGCAATTGATACCATACCCGTGATTGATTTATTCCTCTACTTCATTGCTGCTGAGAGTCTATAGCGTAGTACATACTAGTGTGAGTGCTAGTATGAAAGTTTATCGCAGAGTAAGATGAGGGTTACCCGAATAAACCTAATGACAGGAGAAATTGCGAAAATCACGCAAATCTTATTGACAACTCGCCATGACGTGATCTAGGACGATTTACAGAGCGGTCCAATATGTCCATGTTGCCAACTTGCGGCAAGTCCTCGATCCCAGCGGATTTGAGTGACAAACCGACAATGAGGTCTGTCCAGGATCAAGCGGGAGATTGACCAGTCGCCAGGCACCGGAGATGCCAGAACCCCAAGCTGGCCTCAGACCCGGCATTCTGTTACTTAAGATTATTGCCGGCCGCATGGTTCTAGTCCCTTCTGATCTTCAGGCTTTAGGTAATGACCTGACGAGTCCAACTCCGGTGGATGATGCAAGGGGAAAGAAATGCCGCATACTGGAGATGCTTATGCAGTTTCGTACAACTGGGACACTGGATGCCGATGTGATGTGCTTGCTTGGTGCTACACACATTGCAAACTGATCGGTGTAGGACGAGGAGGTGATTTTGTTGGAAGGTGATCACCGAGTCCAGAGATCAGAAAGCAAGGTTGTTATGCCGTTGTCCGTTGAAGTTTAAGGAAGAGGGGTTTCACCGACCCCAAGGCCCCAAACAGTGAAACGGTAGACTACCTCAAAATACAGCACGGAGGAATTAAATGTAGACGAAAAAGGCATCTGCCAAAAGGAATTGTGACTTGGTTGAGAATCATGGTTTCCAACCCCTTACAACCCCATAACACACACTTCTGCTGGTGGGATCACGGGAAGATATCACGGGATGCTGATTGCTGATGGTGCCAGCCTGGCAGTTAGGTAGTGAGCCACGCTGGGCTGGGGATGGAAAATCCGGGGAAGACAATTTCCTGTTTCATCTTGTCAGGCTGGGCTGGAGGAGCCTCGGATGGCTCAGTTTGACTTGAACGGACCGGCCATTCGCCGGTTAGGCGATCCGGTTACTCGGCGAGAACCACCAGTAATAATAATACAGTCGTTCGTGAGATGATGACCGGAGGTACTCTGTAAAGGAAAAGTAGAAGGCCGGTTTGCATGTTGGAGTCGCAGAAAATTTACTCCCCCTCAATAAAATTGATTGGTCAAGAGCAAGTGGGTTACAGGGGAGAAAATAGAACAAGAAAAACCAAAGGAGAAGGAGAAAAAAATTTTCCCTCTCCTGCGTCATTTCTTGAGATCCACATCTGCAGTCCAGGCTGTCCCGGTCTGGGGAAAGCTGTCCTATTTGAGCCTAGTGTCTGCTCTCCTGTCGATTTGCGGTCAAGCCTGTCAAGGCGCACCTGGGATGTGATTCTCTACCACAGTATATGTGAGGTAGACAGAAAAGCCTGGGTATGGTTGAGGTAGCAATTATGACGGTATCAGTTTTGACATGACATCTTGTGTAGAATATTCGATGAGGGAATAGTTGGTAGAATCCGAGGATGAGAAGATTCTATGACTCTTCGTCCTTGAATGATCGCCCCCTGACTCGATCTTGGCGCTAGACCCAACAAAGGCTAGTCGGATCTACGAATGCCAAGCAATACAAATTCGCGTACTAGTAGTTCTAGTCTACTCGTCAGACCCCAAGACATCACTATTGAAGATTCATCTCCTGAGTCTCAGTTATGGGATTAATTATTGTCTGCCATAAAAATAGTGCTATGATAGTAGATCCAAGACCAAGTACTCATTCCCAGAAAGGGGTATGGAGATATTCTGCAGCCTGCTATGGTGACACGGAGTCCTCAGTAACGGTACCTTAGTTTCTGGGACCAAAATGATGCAATTGTACATGCTTGGTGGTACATGCGGGGTTTTTCTCATTGTTTCTTTTCCCCTTGTTTGCTCTTTTTTACGCTCAGACAGACAAACAACCAACCATATCCATAGTTCAATAACAATGGACCATGATACATTCCTCCATACTCCGTAGAGTCCGTATGCAGATGGGTGAGGAATGATTGCTTGAGATTCGACATGCAGCATTCTGCGATCTGTCCAAATAAAGATGCCACGAGACTACCTTAATTTGGATCTTGCCGCATGATTCAGCCTCCAGGAACTGCGACACAATAGCACACAGCGATCTGAAGCATCGACGGAGACGGTGAGGTGAGGTGTTCGCCCTTGGAAACGGGCGCGACAGACATCGTCATGCTACCATGTCTAGAACCATCTGCTCTCCTCATCATGACAGCTGGACTGCTTCGGTAGCATTTTAGGAAAGAGGCGACTGCTCAACCGACTCGTGACTAACCATCCAGCAATTTCCATTACCCCCAGAAAATTCAAAGAGTGGATATGATTGGCTCCTGAGCCAGTTTCTGTTACGTTTGCCACAACGCAGAGGGACGGTGTGCATGTCAGATGATCTCCCAGAATTTCTTAAAGCAGCAAGGACTGTTGCATGCGAGCTGGAAATTTTCGCCCAATAGGAGGCTGGGTTCCTGACACAATTTCATCATATGCACTCCGGATTGGTTGCTTCGCCCCTGAGTCAGCAAATTATTCTTGCTGCCGCCTTACAGCCTGCCGAAGAACCGCGCGCATAGTCACGGAGGCTTACCTTGACGATGAGAGAATTTTCGCCGGGGAATTTTTAAAAATTTTGACGACCAGACTAACCACCAACTCCACTTGCTATCCAGGATCCACAAGCAGCACCGCGTGTGACCATCTGGGACTCTGGGTTTGTCCGTGACTCTTGTGCCTGGCAAGGAGCGCCCCAGCTGAGGCACTAATGGTGCAATTTGGTGCAATGATGGGACGCTGTGACGGCACAAGGGGGCATAACCATATAACTATATAAAACCTTCCCCGCCAGAATGTTTGGGTCCCATACTGTACAGTCTCCATCAAGCAAACAAAGAAATTTCTTCTCCTTGTTACCTCGCGTCCTCTAATAATCGCTAATTTCTCTCTTTCACGTCTTCAATCCGTGCAAACCTATACTTGATATTCGAGCATCCTGCTTTTGCTTGCTTGAAGTCGCCCTCCATTCTGCGCGGTCACGTCAGTTACTAGACTAGACGTTTAGCTTCATATTAGATGGTTCTTTGCTGAGAGTTGGCCTTTGAGTCAATCGCACAATCCGCATACCACGATCTTGATTCAACTATAATCCAGTCAAAGAACATCCATCACCACTACCGACATCATGCCGGCGACAATGAACTACCGCGTGATTGAACCTCACCCGTCCGTTCCCCACAGCAGCCGTCCAGCCCTACATACAGCTCGCGGAGGCGCTGGCAACATAATCAGCCTGAAGAACACCAAGACTACCGATTCGCAAACAGCCACCGGCCCCGCCTCCCTGACGCGCCTGGATTCAAATGTCCCAAGTACCTTCAAGTCCGGCCGCGGCGGCGCAGGAAATGTTCGCAGCAGCAGCGAACGGGCAATCTTCAGCTTTGACGAGGAACTGGAACGGGAGTTGCGTCGCGCCGCTCCTGTCTACCATGTGGGCCGTGGTGGTGCCGGCAACATGATCTACAGTGATGGTTGCAGCAGCGGCAGCAGCATCCTCACTCGCAAGTTCTCTTCCAGCAGCACGGCATCAGGCAGCAGCACCGGCTCTGCTACCGACCGAGCTCGGGAAAAGGCCCTTCGTGGCCTGGAGAGGGGCTGGGGAAAGATTAGGGGTATGGCTTAAGGGGTCGCCATTCCCTCTTGCATAATGCGCTGCGCTGCGCCTAACGACATCACGATTTACGACCAACAAACAAAAAAGTTTTACTTGATTCAATCATTATCTCCTTGGGGAAGTCAAAAAACTATCACCTACGCTTTTCTTAATCCAACTTCAACATTTCGTCCAATATGGTTCCTCTCTCAAACCGAGCTGCCTATGGAGCGTCTTGACGACAATCCGCCGCTGCCTTCTATTCGTTCTGCTTCAACCTGACTGTATCGACCTGATACCCCTGTTGCTACGTCGATACATCTCAACTTTGCTTCTTTGTCTATGATTCCCCAAAGGATTTTTCAACATCCGCTGCGCCCATCTCCCATCACTCAGACCATTCTGTTTCTTCAAAACTATTAAGCGTGTTTGTGTCATGCCAGATGTTGGATTGGCATCGGGGAGGTCATTGCATCTGCATCTGCGTCCCTCATGTATCTTAGCGTACCACTGGCGTTGGCCACACCAATTGGAAACAGATTCCGCTATTGTGGATCTTTGCTCTACCTTATATGCTTTACAGTGACTTTGTAGTGTGTAGTCATGCTGAGACCCGACTGAGGTACCCGTAGTGATGATATGGCATACACTTGATCATCTTACGACATATCGCTCATTGCGTCTATATTTCCAATGTCTATTATGTACAGCATCTGACTTCAGACAGCTCCCGCTGATACAGGGCACTAATGACTGGCCAGTCCAACACTGCCTGAACGCAACCAACCCCACTGAAGACGTGATGTAAATTACTTGCTTTCTGATCGATTTCGGCAGTGGGACGAGTTTCATGCATGTAGATTGAGGCGCTAGCATGTGGTATGTGAATTGTGCCCAACAACAAGAGAAAGAAAGGTATAGTGCGTGATGTGACTGAACGATGCATCAATGGCTCAAGAAGAGAGGGAAGAAGAAGGGTATCAAAAGCCAAAGCCAGAGCCGCTACAAGTAGTGTTTCGACTCGATTGGAGCCCACCGAGCTTGGTGGTGGCTGGTCTGGCATCTATGGGCCAGAAGGGCGAAAGAAGAGGACGAGCACGACTCGTCGTTCATGATCATCGCAATCATTGACGTGAGAGAAATGTTTAGGCGAATTTCCTGTGGATGATCTCCGGGTCTTCGTGCCATTCGTCTGCGCTTACCCACATCTGATGGAGATTGTTAGTTGAGCTTGTTTTGGGTAGTGGGTTGCGGAGTTTGACTTGCCTTGCGGAATGTGCTGAGCCCGGCGAGAATACCACCACCGATCCAGGTGGTGTATTTCCGTTCTGCCGGTGCAGAGATGCGGATCTTCATGTCCTCCACGGCCAATCTCTTGATCTCGCGCATTAGCCGGTCAGGGAAGTTCTTGCAGAGTGTTGAGCCCCCTGAGAGGACGATGTTGAGGTATAGGGATTTCCGGAGATCGAGATCTGTGCGGGTGATGGCGTCTTGGACGATCTGATGAACGCCGGGGTATTCCAAGCCGATGAGTTCGGGCTCAAATAGGATCTCGGGGGCTCGGTAGCGCTCTTGTCCGATCTGTCCTGGCTGATTAGCTCGCGTTGCCGCAGAATTATAAAAAGAAGTCTGACCTTGATCTTGTGCCCATCAGGCAATATGTAGTCGACGGATTTCGCCTCCGACTTGTGGTAACTGTTCATCCAGTCCTTCTCCTCCCGCTTCGGATCCAACGACACGTAGCAGACCTTCTCCTTGATCATCCGCACCACCTCCTTCTCCGCACTCGTATGCAGCACATGCCCGTTCTTCCGCAGCAGCAGCTGCAACTGCTCCGTGACATCGCGCCCAGCAACATCAATCCGCCGTATACTATTGGGAATTGCGAACCCCTCAAACACAGGCACCGCATGGGACACCCCGTCCCCTGAGTCCAGCACCACGCCCGTCGTGCGCCCGGACGCGTACAGCGACAGCACCGCCTGGATCGAGGTATACAACGCCGGCACATTGAACGTCTCGAACATGATCTGGGCGGCGACATCGCGGTTCTTGCGCGGGTTGAGCGGCGGCTCCGTCAGGAGCACGGGGTGTTCCTCCGGTAGCGTCTTCAGCTCGTTCTCGTACACGTAGTGCCAGATTTTCTCCATGTCGTCCCAGTCCGTCACGATGCCGTGTTCCAGAGGGTATCGGATCTTGAGCAGCCCGCGCAATTCCTGTGCTCGCTGCCCGATAAACACGTCGCCCTCTAGACCGCCGGCCATCACCCGGGGGTGTTTTGGCCGGCCAACGAACGAGGGGAAGAAACATGAGGGGATCTCTTCTCCGGCGAAACCGGCTCGGATTGTGCCGCTGCCATTGTCGATGACAATGGGGGCGTTGTGGAGGGTTGCCTCGGCCATTTTGTGAGGAGAAGGGTTGTGTTTGGGGAGGAGGTCGGTATGGGGAAGGAGGAGCGAATTGTGGTGACAAAGGCCCTGAGGCCTATTCTTGCTGGGTGTGACACGTAAGACCGGTAGATGTGAAGATTATAACTGGCAGCTTGTGAAGTGAAGTTTACTTCATCAGCGTGGACACTGGCGACTGTATGCAAAATAGATGTTTTTTAGAGGGGGATGTTGAATCCCGCAACTTCGCGCGTCCGCTCATGTCTCCCATCAACAAGGAGCTTGGGCCAGCCGACTATCGCTGCTACAGAGGTACTTCTACTACGATTTGCCGCGACACAAAATTTATCACAAAACACGACGATGGCGGATTCTGAAGGCTTTAAAATCGATATAAATACCTAAACGACCACGACCCAATCTTCATGCACGGTCGTCGACTAAACAAACAAGACACCGGCCTTTCTTCTATCTGACCATACGGCTCGATCGACCAACAACTCAGCTGCCTCGAGGCCCATAGATGAGGCGCAAAAAGCTAGAATCAAATATCCTGAGGTCAAGATCGGAGCAATTCCAACGTTTCGAAGCACCAAGGGTGAAGGAGGAACGGCGACGTGATCGTTCACAGATCAATATGAAAGCAGCCAAGAGGTAGCATAAATCATCATTCATAAGGGGATTTCTTCGGATTCAATCCACAAATCCCATCTCATCAGACATTACTTGCTCCAGTGTCGGCTGGGTTTTCTGGCCAGGGCCACGAACAGGCGGCCACCTTAACATGCGAGCCCGCAGTTGTTCAGCCTGCTGCAGTGCTTGGCAGAGATTCCTGAGAGGTAATCAGCAAAGCCTGAAGCACATGTAGAGGAACCTGAAACCTACTGATAGTGACTAGCAACCACGTATCCTTGTTTCTGTAACTGGCGCGCGAGTTCCTCTTGATGGTTATCCTGAAGAGAAGGATTGGGCACGACGATGAGGGGGATGCCCATCCGTAACGCCTCGAGAATAGTGCCAGATCCTGACAAGCATTCCATGTCAGATACCAGAAGATGCCAGTGATGGGTGACGCCCAAGAAAGATGATCAATACCTGCGTGACTGATAACCAACCCACCACTTCGTCCTTTACTTATGTCTGCCTGAGCCAATGCAAGCTCTCCCTTCAGCCCATGCTCGCGGAAGGCAAAACCACCGACATCTATTCTGTGCCAGGGCCTGCGCCCAGGTGGATACTGCTTGAGGAAATTTTGATAAATCGCTGCGTTTTTGCCGTATTGAACCATTAAATGCGAGTAGCCATCTTTCTCCAGGGCCGTCACAAACGAGGGATCCAGCGCAGCGCGTACAAGCTCTTCGAAGGAGGCAGTTGCGCCGACTGTCACAAAGCACACCTTGACCGCGAGCTTCGATGTCATGACTGCAAACTAAGTTCCCAGGAACTCCGTTTGGCAGGGAACTTGATCGATGCCTTGGCTGGGCTGCAGAAGCATTTCAGCTTCTAAGCTAAATATGCCCTTTGGATAAATATGCAAGTCCGTTATCAACCAACATCAAGGTCAGACAAAGGAGATGATGAATGATTGTTGTCGTACTTCGGGGTGATGCATTGGTATGATGGCAGCAGTGAATGCGCTTATCCTGTTTTGGCTTAGCGTTTCCCTGCGAAGTTCATCCGCAGAAAACATCTCCGACCTGCAAATCCCAGGAGGAAATCGACACCCCCCCACGGCCAATCTTCGCCCGCAATGGCCTTCGTCGCAAGATATCTGGGCCGTACGGCCTTTTCGGTCGCTCGAAGAGGTCCGGCTGCTATTCAATCCCGCCCATTCTCTGTCACACCCTTCAAATTTTTGCCCGAAGATCCGCCAATCACCAAAGAGCCTTCGCCGGAGGATGAATTGCCTGACGTGCCGGAGTATTCACCAGATCTCCTCAGCAAGGAGGAGCGGTCAATGTATGATATGCTATCCCCGGAGGAGCGGGAGGCCTTTGACGCGGAGCAACGCCGGATAATCGAGGAGTTCAAAAACCCGCAAGTGCGAGCGGCCGCATTTGCGGAGATCGAGAAGAGTGTGAGGGACCTGGAGAAGGAAGTAGGGTTGCGATTCGAGGATGTGCCGGACAAGTCCCGGGGCTTCTGGGCCGATGAGGAAGAGGATGAATTCGGCCTTGTCGAGGATGCAGACGACGATTTCCACGACGACGAAATCACCTCTATGGCCCACGCGGAGGTCGAACTGCACCGCGAAATTCGTGAATATGCTCGCATTGCGGCTTGGGACATGCCTTTACTGAGCAGTGAGTTCAGTCTTTCTAAGCGACTATTGTTCAGTGCTAATCTGGCCTCCAATCCCTAGAACTCGCCAAACCATTCACCCTTCCTCCCGAAACTCACATCCTTCGCTTCCGCTACACCACGTATATGGGTGAACAGCATCCAGCCGAGAGCAAGGTGGTCGTCGAATTGGCCAGCAAGGATCTTGTCCCCAAACATCTCTCCGAGGCACAGCGCCAGACCTTCCTTAAACTCGTGGGAACACGCTACAACCCCGATACGGACATCGTACGCATGTCCTGCGAGAAATTCACAACCCGCGCCCAGAACAAGCGATACCTGGGTGACATTATCAACACGCTGATCAAAGAGGCGAAGGAAGGCGACTCCTTCGCTGACATCCCTCTCGACCTCCGCCATCACAAGCCCAAGCCTCAGCTGCGCTTCCCCGAGTCCTGGGCCATGACAGAGCAGCGGAGGAAGCAACTCGCCGCCACACGAAGAGAGAGACAGATCAGCGAGGAAGCACGGCGGGCGGTCGTGGATGGGAACGCCGTCGTTGCACAGGCCGCTCGGTCACTGCCTTCCTTGAATCCCGCCTTGAGCGCCAGAGCCGCCGAGGAGCGGGAGAAGGTTGCTGTCAAGGTTGGAGGCCAGAAGAAGAGAGTACGTTAGACCCGTGATGACAGTGATGTGTTGAACTTGTCTGGTTCATGTATTCGATGGATGTCTTCTTTGCGTGATTTCGAGTTCGAAAATATTAAGGGCGGGCGCACATGTCAAACGGTCGTATAGACTATTACTTACTCAATTGTACAATATTCCATTTCATGAGCCTTTCCCACCTTTTATTCTTGGAAGGTAAGTATACTACGTTTCTGGTGGTTCATGCCTGGACTACGAACGAGGAATCGGGGGAAAAAAAACTTTCAGCAAGTCAAATGCAATCAACCATCATGTGTCATTAAGGATAATTTTTTTGTGTTTTTTTATTTAAAATATACCCCTCAACCGTCGTTATAACAGACGACACGGAAGGACAACGAGAGATCCGCCCAAGTTCAAAAGTCACGAGAACAAAACCCGGCGTGGTCAAAGTCGAATCCAACTTCAACTCATCAACCTCGCGCAGTTTCGTTCAGAACCTCCAAACTAGCAGTTCAATCTCATATCCTTCCTTTGGCCGTAATTAAAATAATCGGCTGAAGACTCAAATCCACCCAACAAAATCAAGAGAGAGAGAGACAACAAGCAAAAGATCAGGAAAAGAAAATGTGAAGATGGAAAGATGTCAAACCGTCGACGAATGTCCACAATCGGTATCCATGCAAACGCTATCAACTTGAATGACCTCCATCTCCATGTTGCCCTCCGCCATCGAGTGGTGGGTATATTTAACTATGGGCGTGTGAGTGAATACTGCACGAGGCAACCAGACCAGCTTGGCGTGTGTCGTAGGGGAAAGTGACGGAAAAGAGAAGAGTGGCCACGGTCCACCTGTTGTCACGCGAGGGTGAAACAGACTGCAAGAGACATTCGTTCAATTGGCGAACCGGGCAAGAATTCTCTCTTATATGGATTACTTGGCACGTCCTCCGCCCATGCCGAAAACGTCGTCGGAGGAGGAGACAGCGGGACGTTTGAGGACGGTAGGGTTCTTATGAGTGAACACGCCGATAGGTGGAAGCAGCGGCTTCAGACGTCCGTCGTCGTCGTCGTCGTCGTTTCTGGTGCGGCTGTTGAGGAAGGCGCGAGGACTGGGCTCGGAGCACGAGAGGCAGGACTCAGTCGACGACGAGCGGTGGTGGTTGGGAGACTCGGAGAACCTGGCGCTTCCATGGATGACGCCGGTCTTGGGGCTCACAAAGAGGGGATCGTCATCGATATCCTTGAGAGCCTCAACAGTATGATTGTAGAGGCGCAAACCCAGGGAGTCAATCTGCTTGGCATCCGAGGCATTGGTCTCCGTACCACCGTTAGGAGCGACAGGATGGTCCTGGAACAGGCGACGAGACTTGGGTTGCACGCGTTTAGTGCGAGGCTGACCTGCGAAGACATCGGTATCGGCGGGCATCATGTTGGTCTTTCCAGGCACAGTGGTGGCTGCGAACATGTCATGCAGACCACGCAAGAACTCATCCCGTTTGGTACGCTCTTTGGGATCGGAGATAATCTGTTGACCAGAACGACTCAGATCGGCGGACCTGTAGTCAGGAAGGGGGTCGAAGGAGAGCAGGTCGATCTTCTTATTGTGCACATTGGTACCACGATTCTGGGGAGCGGAAGTATAACCTGGGCCACCCTGGTTGCGGACGTGTGAGCTAGGAGACTGAAGCTGTGCACCCTGTGCCTGCTTGGAACCGCGAGGGTGAGCGGAACCTCTAGGTGAGTTGCCATTGGTGAAGTTGGGGCGGCCTGGAAGCGCAAGGGAAGCTGGCTGGTGCATGGAGACAGCGCCCTTGTCCTTGTTGCTTCTTTCAGTATCGGAATGCTCAGCAGTTGCACTGATTGCCAAACGAGAGCCCCTCACAGCACCGCGGTCGGAAGCAGCATCATCGAGCAAGCCAGCCAGAGCACGAGACTCGCGGATCTGGTTGCCTCCGCCAGACGAAAGGCTTGGGACATTGTACTTGTCCCGGTACCAACGGGGAATATCGCGCAGACCAAGCTTCTCGAGCATGGAGCGATCGGTGGGCATCTCGTGCTTAAACAGGCAGCCTACATGATTGTTAGTCCACAGCTGTCAATCGCCTGTCGTCATGGACTGGACCATACCTTGCTGCTGATAGTCGCACTCGCCGTGACGGATCCAATAAGAGCAGTATTCCTTTTTCGGACCTCCCTATGCCATAGTCAGTCTTGGTCTTGCTCCTTGTCGTAAACCGAGGAACGACTCACCTGTCTGGGGTTTCCGCCACCGTTTCGATCAGCGTGACCCGCAGCAGCGCCGGCATTAGGAGCAGTACCCATATTAGCGGGCACAATCCAACCGTGGTTGGGAGGCGGGTTAGGCATCACCCAGTTCTGACCATTGCCTTGCGGATACATGGGCTGGATAGCCAGACGCTGCTGGGGACCAACACCGTTTTCATCCGGCATGTATCTGGGCGCAGGGCCTTGATTGTCATACTCCCTAGCACGCTGGCTGGGGACATTGGGGAGATTGACGGGAAATTGGAAACGAGAGAAAGGAAGAGCTCCCTCCACAATATAGAACGAGCAGCGAGGGCTGACGGTACCGAGGCTGGTCATGCCCTGGGTATCACCTGGAGAAAGAACGCGTGGAGCTGAACGAATATTGAGATGGATAGGAAGCTCGTCAACAGCAACAAGAGGAACAAGGGTACCATTAGGTCTGGCACAGAAAAACTGAGGACGCAGAGGGGAAGACATGATGTGGTGGTTCGCTCTCCTGAGCTTGACTTTGACACTCAAAAAGCAAGCCTAGAACTCAGAAGAGCTGAGAGGTTAATCCGAGAGGTGGTTTTGAGATCGCTTAAGAAGATACAACGGGATAAGTGATGCTTTGGAGTGGAATGACGATGAAAAAGCTTTGCAGAGAGTGGGTGTTGAGAGAGAGAAAGAGGGAGGAGAGATGAGGTGAGGATATTTCTCGCGACTATTGCTCAGTGAATAACTCGCGAGATATTTTGGTGTTTTGTGTGCGATGTGAAGCGAGATAGACATTCACTGCTTGAATAGGGCAGAGTCTGAAGCAGCACACCACCTTCTATGTGTTGTGATCACAATGTGGATGAATCTACTAAATCAATGACAGGCAGCGTATATAGCGACTTCAAGAAAACCATCTAAGAGAAGGAAACATCAGCTGTCAGAAAAAAAAAAAAGAGTATATAAGCAGATGGGATGAAGCTATCCCAAAGTCTAGATACAAGACCAAAAAGACTATATTGACCAAGCTTCTAGGAAGAAACAGCGAACAACACTAAAAGAACGAGAGGAAAGAAAGGGGAAACACTTCAGGGAAACACTTCTTTCTTTAGGATTCAAAGGATTCAAAAGAACAAGAAGAAAAAAAAGCTTCAAGCTTAGTCCTTAAAGAAGACAGGGACTGTTTGCCTCCATCCTAGATCGTGTTGGCATCAGTACAACAGCTCAACGGATGGCTGCAGTTTGCTCTCCCACTCGCTTTCTTTGCTTTTTCTTCCCCTTCTCTGGGCCTTCCTCTCAACAGGCCAACGGTTTTCTGGAAGGGTAGAGAAGGGCCTAATTCTTTTTGTGATCGTCCTATTTCAGCATCTCGATCTTCTCCTTGAGTGGCGGGTGCTATGGATCAGCCTGATCGTTCGGAATATAAGGCTGCACCATCCGACTATTGAGGACGTCTTCTACGGACCAGTGGGAGTCCGCCAGCTTACTTTACCGGGCTCGAACCTTGCATGGTAGTTTCCAAGTGGACGCTCTCACGTTGATCTAAAGTGTGTAATAAAGTACATCATGGCATCAAAGTCCTTGTAGAAAAGATTCCATTCCGATTCCCTTGTACGCCATTGATGCAACCGCCCCTATGTAAGAACCACATTCCAGTTCATTCCTATGCCATAGAGAATCAAAGAGCGCAAGAACGACGGAAAAATTAGCACAGATTATCTCCCTGATGTCGAAAATCTTTGTCCGGGTTGACTCGGCCCTGACGACGTTGTATAGCCTGTCGGGTAACCGGTCAACTCGATAACGGGAGATCCAGTAGGACCGGTGCTGGTTGTACCAGGGACTCCATTACTGGCTGGGCTCGCTGCAGCCCTACTGGCCAAAATCCTTCGACGCTGTGCAAGAGAGCCGCGAATTCCTTGCAGGTATTTCTTGGCTTTCTCGATAAGCTCGCGATCCTCAGTGCTGTGCTTCAGAGCGTCTAACATCCTTGCCACTTGCGTCTCAGACCGAAGGTGGGGACAAGTGCGCGCAATTCCATAATGCGCAAGCCCGCATAGACCACAATGTTCAACGCCGGCCTGCTTCAAGCGGCAGGAGCCCACCGGATGATGCTTGGTGCAGATGAAGCAGGGCGGGTGACGTGCCTCCACCTTGCCGTCCATGCCCGTTGCGCCGCATGCAGGGACTTCATCCTCTTCGGTAGTGATACGCTTGAAGGGACGCACTGTACGGAGTAGCCTGGTTAGTACCGAGAAATCAGGACTCAGGCGGGAGACTGCGTTACCTTTGACCTTCTTGGCGGGCCGTTCCATCTCGTCAGAATCCATCCCAGGGTCATTGTCAGATTCCAATTCTATGGCCTCGTCCGCCTTGTATTCATCGTCACTATCGGCCTCGCGGCGAATCTTCATGGGTGACACTTCCGTCGCGTCTTTTCCGTAGTCTACTGCTGCCCGCTTTCGTTTGCCGCGGCCCAGTGTCTCTGCCTTTTTCCTGGCCTCTTCTGCCGCCGCTTGCTCACGCTCCTGCAAAATCTTCTCCCATATCGTATTCCTGATTGCGGGATCTTCATCTTTATCGTCAGTGTCCTGAAGTTGGCCGTCCAGATTCTGGTTGTCATTCGCCCAGACCCTGGCGAAGCTGAACTGAGACCCCGGCGCACTTTCGTCAGGTGTCTTTGCTTGTTCTTCCTGACTACGATCGAGGAGTTTGTCAACAGATTCCGAATCGTACTGAACGTCTCCTGAGTCATCATCATCAAACAGTGCTTGTGCTCCGTGACGCAATATAGATTCCAAATCCCGCCCATCATCCTCCTCTGCGACCATCCGGTCAATGAGAACATGGTCTAGGACCATCTTCTTCTTGCCAATTTGCATGATTTTCTCCTCGACACTCCCGCGAGTCATAAGCTGGAAGACAAGCACTTTATTCTTCTGACCGATGCGGTGAGCGCGAGAAAGCGCCTGCATGTCCTGATGAGGGTTGAAGTCTGGATCCATAATGATAACAGTGTCTGCCGTGGCGAGATTAATTCCCACACCACCGGACCTGGTGGATAGAAGGAATGCGAAATATGGTGAGTTATCAGCATTGAATTCATCAATACGTTTCTGCTTCTCTAACGAAGACACTCGCCCGTCCAGGCGGCGATGCAGAAGGCCGAGGCCGTCCAGAAAATCTTCAACAATATCCAGATTATCAAGGAACTGGCTGAAAATTAAAACTCTGTGGCCTCGCTGCTGAAGCTTAGGAAGCATAATCTCAAGCAGCTTAAGCTTTCCTGATGCCTCAACCAGGTGCTTGTGCGATGCAGCAGCATTAGTAGTGCGTTCCTCAATTGCTTCACTGTAAACAAAAGGATGGCATAAGCATTTTCGAAGCTGCATGAGGATATTGTTCAAATTATGGCGATCTGCCTGCTTAACGCCTTCAGAGCCATTGCTCCTCTGAAAAATGGCCTTTATGAGCTGTGGATTTTTTGCCAAAATAGACTTGTACAGCTTCTTCTGAACGACGGACATGGAGACAGGCACAATGATTTGAACCATGGGAGGAAGAAAGGTGAGGACTTGCGCTTTTGTCCGTCGCAGGAAAAATGGACGAATCATATTGTGCAGTTCAGGAATGTTCTCTTTTGAGAGTGTGCCGTACTCTTCATCTAATTTTGCAGCTTCCTTGGTTGGATCACAGAACTGAAGCAAATTGAAGAGCTCCCGCGTGTTGTTCTGGAGCGGTGTACCAGTGAGGAGTAGCTTAAAAGGGAATTTGAATCGCGACAGAGATTCGTATATCTGGCTTTTATCGTTCTTCAAGCGCTGCCCTTCGTCGACTACCAGACCTGCCCACGGTATTTTCATGAGAACCCGTCGAGACGCGTCATCAATCATAGTCTCGTAGGATGTGACTACAACGTGACATCGAAGATCAGGCTCATCCTGAGAAAACATCTCATGCTCCTGGGCCAACTTGCGGGCGAATGCCGAACCGTAATATGTGGCGACGCGAATGGAGGGAACCCATGACTTGATCTCCTTGCGCCAATTTGGACAGGTCGAATTCGGCACAACAACAAGGAAGGGCCAGCACTTATGATACTGGATGAGAGTCGCGAAAAGACCAATAACCTGAATAGTCTTTCCGAGTCCCATTTCGTCAGCAAGGATGCCATTTTGTTGCTTGAACCACATGTAGTATAGCCAATTCACCCCATCTTTCTGGTAGTCCATTAGCTGCCCTCCGGTCATCGTCTCAGGCTGAGTTTCTCTGACAATTTGAGTCTTGAAATTTTGCTTCCGAATGTGAGCAAGATGCTTCTGGAGTGCACCTGGCTCCGGCGTATGGATGTAATCACGTCTAACCCAGTCCTCGTAGGCAGCTTTGAAATCATTCCATCGCTCAGTTTGGCTAGGATCAGGAGGGGAGTCCCACTCTGCATCCTCATAGGGTAGGCCTTTGAATTTCACGTAAGCCCTGGTCACCTTGTGTATCCTCTCAAGGTCTGACTCAAGGCTTCGCTCTTCCACTTCTTCAGAATAATACACTTGAAAGACAATGTCGACGCGCAGGAAATCTTCAGGGATCGCCTCCTCTATCGTCATACGCGGTTTCAAATTCTTCTCTGATCTGAAGAAAGCTCTTCGCATAGCAGGACTAACAATTCCCCAGACCCAGCTGCCGGGCATCCATGATGTATGGTGGTAGGAGTACCCCTTCCATTTAATGAGATATTCCTTATCCGCTTCCTCCATCACGTGGGCAGTGTTGACGTTATTTCTGGTGTCTGCTGGTCGCCATGCAACTAAAGCACCGATCTCGCAGGGAACTGACGAGCAATCATGGCACTTCCAGGTGAAGGAGTATTCTTCAAAGCGGGCCGTTGCAGGAACATCGGTCGTGTCGGAAATTGGAGGTAGATGTTCAAAGTGAAAGGCTCTGTGGCAAGCTGTACATCGGAATAGCACATTGTCGACATTGTTGACAGTAGTCATGTCCACAGGGGTAATTGGATCTTTCCCACCATTCTCCTGGCGAATCTGCTGTTCTTGCTTTGGTGTCAAGCGTTCCCGGAGAGGCTTCGACATCTTGCCTTGATCTTTACATTCGATACAACGGCCTTGATGTGGTGATATGGGGTCCTTTGCATGGGAGAGTCCTATGCAGCGACGACATTGGAGAACAAACTGTTCTTCGGCCACTTTGGTAACAAGATGATCACGATTCGATCTGGGACCTAGGCAGACTTGGTGATAGGCACTAGTACAGCCCTGGCAGAAAACAAGAGGGCCTCTAGTGTCATCATCGCCTTCAATTCCACAAACCTCACAGGTGCCATGATGACGAAGGCGGAACGCATCGTCTGAAGGAATCTTCTGAAAAGTTTCCTTGGCCCCGAAAAATTTCTTTTCTCTTGAAGACTCATCAATCTCGGAGATATCGTCTTCCATTCTTTCACGCAGATTCCGCCGCAAGGTCTTCCGCTGACGAGTAGAGAAGCGCTCGCCTCTAGCTTCAACGTAATCGCTCTCTGAACTTGACTGTCTTGATCGGCGCGACTCCCGGTTGCGGACACCTCTCCTGAGGCGGCGAGTTCTTGAGGTGATAGCAGCGGAAGTAATAATATCCTCACTTGAAGCAGTATCCCCTATTGACTTGTCTTCATCACTGCTGAGGGGACCAAAGAAGTCCGTGAAGTTAGCGTTCTTTGCCCGTCGAGAGCGCCGGCCTCGGGCTCCAGATTCAACGATCTCTTTGTCTGAGGACTGAAGCGATATGTGAGAGGTTGTAGGAGATGAAGTGTGGTAATCGGTGCTCTGAAAATGGAGTAGAGCCTCGGGACCGTTTTCAAGTGTCTGAAGGTGCGAGAAAGCGGCCTATAGACGAAGGTTGAATGATTAGCTCAAGCATAGTGGTAGAATGTCAGGTGAGCCTCACTATGTCTGATTCACCACTTCGTAACCGCACGCGATACGAGGGCTCGTTTATAGGATGTGATATTTCACTGATCACATAGCGCACTGCAAAATGACCAGGAAGAAATTCATACTCTTCTGGGTTCGCGACGGGAGGTATTTCGACTGCAGCGAGTCGCATTTCACGAGGCACCTGATCTGGAGAGAGGATTTGCTCCGGTTGAGACACTGGTAGAGGCGCTGGCTGAGGCGTTGGCTGAGGCGTAGATTGAGGTCTTTCCCATTGAGTATGCGTTGTAGTCGAACCATCGAATTTATTCAGCAGTTCTGCAACAAGATCCTCGTTGTCATCGTCTTCATTAGAAGGGAATGCTGCTCTGTGATATAGTTCCATTGTAGTGAATAGTGGATGCAACACCTCAACACATGAGGTACTCGGCGAAGAGAAAAGTAGGAAATAGGGAAGGAGAACTAATTATACAAGAAAAAGAAGTGAACATCCACATAGTACAGATGAGAAGTTAGAAGTGATATGAGAGACGAGTATGCAAGGTCAGTGACATCCTTAACAGGAGCATAATCCCTTTGACACTTCTCAAAAGCGTAATATTAAGATGCTCTATAAATTGGTGTTCATCCCTGACGCGTTAGAAGAGACGCGAACCTGGTCCGGAACAATGATGATGCGCTTATCTTATCAGTTTCTGATTGCTGGGGAAAAAAGAATTCATGACAGGCAGATGTGAGAAGTACACAATTTCTGAACCCAGTTTCCTCGTTCTTTCGTCACTGACTATGTGCTACTAGAACTTTACAGATCAACAGGCAGTCTATTGCCTGACTCTATCTTGATCGTGAAATGTTTTTGCATGCTCCCTTGAGAACCCTTGGAACCCGCCTACAGCTATCGAGAGCTCCTTCGATTCCTCTGCGTTCCATCCGCAATGCCTCCTTGAATTCGGCCATTGGTCGCGGCATCCGCAAGTCTCAATCGGTGGAGGGAAGAAACCAACCACAGAAAAGCTCCATAGATGACTCAGACCAGCCCCGTGTTAGGAGGCAGGGTGGCCGATTCGAGAGTCGCAAAGATGTCAGCATAAAAGCTTTCGACGAGGACGAGTTCATCAAGACAGGTAGATTCCGCGGGCTCCAGCCGAAACGAGGTGCAAGTTTAGCGGAGCCAAAGCGACCTAGGACACAAGCCCACGAACGTGCCAAGACCATCAAAGAGCAGAGGAAAGAAAGGGATCTTCTAGAACGATCCAGGCTGAAGAAGGGCGAGAAACGTTTCACGGAAGGAGAACCCGAGAAGAAGAAAAAACACGTGTTGGTTCCTGATTCTGTTCCGTACGCCACTCCCGCGTCTGAATTTATCTACGGAACCAGCGCCGTGGAGGCGGCGCTGCGCAGCGGTAGACGCCAGCTGTACAAGTTGTACATATATCAGGGAGACAACGAGGAGCTTGGTCCCACTCGATCTATGCTACGCAAACTCGCCCTCTCCAAAAACATCAAGGTGAAAATGGCATATGCAGGATGGGACCGGCTGTTTGATCAGATGAGTTCTGGCCGACCCCACAACGGCTGTATACTTGACGCATCCCCTCTACCACAACTGCCCGTGAAGAGTCTTTGCGCCGCTCCGACCTTAGGCGCGAATGAGTTCCGCGTGGTCCTAGCACCCCAGTCAAAGGAAGAAGCAGTGGTAAACAGCACGAACAATTGTATCCCCGTCCGCCACCTTCCAGGCAAAAGCAGATACCCAGTCGTCCTTCTTCTCGACGGGGTCACCGATACAGGCAATCTTGGCGGCATCATCCGCTCTGCATATTATCTGGGAATTGACGCCATTGTCTTCGCTGGCCGAAACTGTGCGCCTCTCTCCCCTGTGACGATCAAAGCATCCGCCGGAGCCGCGGAAAACATGCCTCTCATCAAAGTCAGCAACGAGGTAGACTTCATCCAACAGTCCAAAGCCAACGGATGGCGATTCTTCGCAGCCGATGCACCGGCGCCAGGCTCTAGCTATCCTGACACATCCGGCGATATCGACCTCACCAGGAACGCGCTCACGCAGGCACCTAGCGTCATCATGCTGGGCAGTGAAGGGTTTGGGTTGAGTGCCCATATCAAGTCCCACGCAGATTCGATTGTCAGCATTCCTGGGGCGAGAAACATTACTCAGTGGGGATATGAGAAGGATCCCGCCAGAGTTGACAGCCTCAACGTAAGTGTTGCTGCGGCTATTCTGATGGAACAGTTTCTACGAGTCCCGATCTTGGTCGAGGCGGCGCCAGAGAAGATTGTGAATAAATGATCAGAGGATAGTTGTGAATTAGCAGCCATTATCTGTATATAGCTTGTACAATACCCTTAGTGTATCAACATCTTCATTCTCCGAGTGCAGCCACTCATGTGGGACAAATCAATGATATAATGCTATAGAAAGTAGGCCAACTACCATGGTATGAATGAGGAGCCTTGTCAAGTAACCACTACATCTGATGGCTTTTGTATATCGAGTACTACCGATCAGGAAAGGTATTCGTTGTACAATTCACATTTCGCGAATGAAAGTAGGAAATTTCATGAACCACGAGTACCTTAGTCGGTGACATCTATTGCCAACGCCATACCAAACACTCGAAAAAATACCAACCCATTCCATGGCCAAATAATCTTCAATATAAGGTACAGGATAGTCATAAAGATTTTGTGGATCGGAGCGAGAATACAGGAAAAGACTGAATTACTTTTTCTTGCTCTTGGACTTGGATGCAGTAGTCGATGAAACACTGGCTGCTCGTGAGGTTGAGGCGGAATTTGCTTTGGTGCCACTTTTGACGGCCTTGACCTGTTTGTTCTACACACCGTGTTAGTTGATGCTTATGTATGCCTGTAGGGAAAGCAAGTCAACTTACCACTGCGCCGTTCTTGCTCTTCTTCTTGGCTGGTGCGCCGACTTCGTCGTTCTCTTCGTCCTCTTCATCACGATCACGACCCCGGCCCTTACCGGCCTCGCCATTCGCTCCAACCTCGAACTCTTTAGCGACAGTGTTCAATAACGTAGTGCAGCGACGGCCAATCTCGACCGGTGTCCGGCTGAGAAAGAACCAATCAAAGCGGAAAAGGGGAGACTCGCGAATCTCATCGCGGATCTTCTCGTAGAGGCCCTCGCCATCGACTCCATACTTGTCCAGCATCACAAGAAGGAATCTGTCTTCCTCTTCTGTGTAAACCTTCTTGTTGGTGGTAGACACTGTGTAGTTGATCTTGAGCTGTTGCAGAGGGACACGATACATTTCCATTTTCTTGCGAAGCATCTTGCGTTGATGGTTCATCTTCCGGAGCTTCTCTTCACCCTGCTCGATAACACGGAGATACTTGGGGTAGTCTTGAATTTCGGTGTATCGCTTCCAGAAGACTTTAGCGTACTCTTCCACTTCGTCTGGGTCTTTGCTGTCCACTTCGGTAGCGATCCCCTCATAATCGGTACGGCCGAACTTGGCAGACCCGTTGATGAACTGCTGGAAGTCTCGGCGATTCCATGTCGCGAAACCCTCTTCGGACATCCGGGCCTTTTCTGCCTGTTCCTCCTCTGTCAATGGAACAGCATTGTCAATTTCTTGCTGCTCCAGGTCACGCTCAGCTTCGCGCTCACTGAGCTCCTCTTCAGGGCCCTCAGGAAGCTGCGCCTTGTACCCAATTTCTTTGTGGAAATAAGCTGTTTCCTTCTCTTGAAGTTCTTGGAGACCCGGCGGAAAGAATTGCCAATCGTGGATGGTTATCTGCTTCGGCGCGCGTGGAACCTTCGGCTTTGTTTCCGCCGTCCTTCCGCCGGTGGCCAGCGCCTGACGGTAGTATTTGTCGATGGAGTAAAACTGTTCCTTTCGTTCGCGCTTTGCTGGGTTGATCCAGTTGATACCAATATCTTTCTTCTTTTCCGTGAAATCCTGTCCGTTCCATTCGTATGCGCTCTCAGAGCTGAATTTCTGCAGATCATCGATACCCAACTTCTCGTACTTCTTGTTGAGTTCGGCAGTTCGCTCCTCACCCTTGCGCAAAATCGCATCGATATCATCATCGGACAACTGCTTGTCATTAGCCAATGTGCCACTTGCGCCTTGTGTGTTGAAAACGTTCGCGGCTCCGTGCTGGATCATGCCAAGCAGCTCATCCTTCGAGGCTGCGTTCTTGACTTGTTGCTGAGCACGGCCTTGTTGAATGACCAGTTGATCCAAGCGCAGTTTCTGAGCTGCTCGCTCCAGGACCTTCTCCTCAATAGCACTTTCTGTAACGAATCGGAAGACCACCACTTGCTTGGTCTGACCGATACGATGGGCACGGTCCATCGCTTGCAGATCAGCCTGAGGATTCCAATCACTATCGTAAAGAACGACAATGTCCGCTGTCGTCAGGTTGATACCCAACCCTCCTGCTCTTGTTGTAAGGAGGAAGATGAACTTCTCTGAACCCGGTTTATTGTACTCGTCAATGGCGGCGATTCGATCTTCATGTGCAGTTGTACCATCTATCCGGCAGTATTTGTAGTCTCTAAAAACACAGTAGTCTTCCAGAATATCGAGCACACGACTCATCTGCGAGAAGATCAGGACTCGACTTCCCTGCTTCTGCATGCGTGCAAGCAGCTTGTCCAGAATGACCATTTTGCCGGAGTTATACACGAGATGCTCGTCAGTCGTGTAAGGAGGACCTGGTTCGGCGCCCTCGAAAAGATACGGATGGTTGCAACATTTGCGCAGTTGCATGACGATATTCAACAAACGCGTTTTTGATTCGCGTTTCCCAGCAGCACCATTGACCGCATCGATATCTTTCTCAAGGATCTTCTGATACCACTTGACCTGCATTTCCGACATAGGCACATAGAGGTTGACTTCTTTCTTGGGCAGCAAGCTTTTTTCGACATCACTCTTCACACGACGGAGAAGGAAGGGTCGCAAAACGCGGTGTAGCTGCTGTACAACGGTATCTTGGTCGGAGTCCTGGCTGGAGAACCATTGATCGAAAGCTTCTGAATCGCCGAACACATCCGGTAATAGGAAGTTCAAAAGAGCCCAAAGTTCATGCAAATTGTTCTGAAGGGGCGTACCGGTAATCAACAACCGATTGCGCGAATTGAATACACGAATGATCTGGGCTAGTGACGATTCCTCGTTCTTGATACGATGCGCCTCATCGATGATGATATACTCCCAAGCGAATTTCTTAAGGTGCGCCTTCTCTCTGAGAACCATCTCGTAGCTGGTGATGCAAACATCGAAATCTTCGTCAAGAAGTCGCTCATTGATGAGCTTATGACGTTCCTCCTTGTCACCCTGAAGCACCAGGACATTGACTTCTGGTGTCCATTTGTGAAATTCACGCTTCCAGTTATCGAGGGTGGACTTGGGGACAGCGACAAGATGAGGTCCAGTGATATCGCAGACATGTCGCAAGTATCCAAGGAAAGAGATGGTCTGTAATGTTTTACCCAGGCCCATTTCATCAGCCAAGATACCAGAAATGCCGTTCTCGTGTAGGGAGACCAGCCAATTCAATCCTGCAACCTGGTAATCTCGCATCTCGCCCTGAATGAAGGGAGGGGATTCCCGGAAGACCGTAGCAGTTCCGGCACCAGTTCTCTCGTCTTTTAGCAGCTCTGCATCTTCCTCTTGTTCGGTTCGGCGACGTCTATCACTTCCTGCGCCCCCTGTGCGTGAAGCTCCCTTCTTCTTAGCCTTGGCATCTTCTTCAGCGTTCTGTCGGTCAATCTCTGCCATTATCTCCTTGATTCTGGGGTTAGGGTTGGTTTCGATGAAGTGGCGGAACAAATCGGTGAGGCCAAGGAGATAACGAAACCTTCGGATAGAGTCGTCTTCCTATGATGCGCAAAGCCAAAATGTAAGTGCCTGTACCAACATAGTGAGGCTGGACACGAAACTCACCTTTGACTCATCCAATCGCCCATGCTTCTTGCCAAATATGCTCTTCCTCATTTGGAAAGCCTCGGACCTCCTTCTCCGGCCATCAATGGGAGCGGCATCGCCAGCAACACTGCTTGCCGTTGTGTTAGGATTTGTGTCTGAGTCCTGATTTCCGGTTGTTAGAGAGTCGAATTGGCCAATACCAATGGGTTTATGCGCAATTACCGTGTAGTCTGGAGTATCTTGATAGCCCTGTAGAGAAAGAATGGTTAGTATAATTTGCTAGACGAAAGTCAAGCGCCAAAGGCGCAGCAAGCTCGAAATCAGACTTACCGTCATTTGCGCGTCTACCTTATCAACGGGTACTGACGTGACCGCGTCTTCATTTGCATCCGTCATTGAAGTGTCTGCCTGGGAGGGTGTATCAGAGTTGAGGACTTGCGAAGGAGCCATTTCGGTTCTCCGCGCACTGAGCGCAAGTGTTCCTTATGACGCGAAACACGACTCGAGAGTGCTTCGAGGGAACGACAAAAGACCGAAGACAAATTTGAAAAGATAATGCAGAGGTTAGCTGGACTGTCCTGCAACTTTGTATGATGGTTATGGCGGCCGAAACGTTAGCCTCTGGATACAAGGTCAGCAGAGGAAGTTGAACACTGAGGAACGATAGAAAGTAGGTAGCCAGTCGCGCTGGGATGGCAAATGGACTCACATTTCATCGGAGCAGCGCGGAGAGGAGACGCGCTGATTGGCTAGGGCACGCGCAGTGGTTGCTGACTCAGCTCTGAGTCATGTTACTGGCGCGGAATAGAAGTTTCCCCGCGGTGGGTCACGTTACCGGGACGAAGCAAAGAAAAGAAAGATCACCTGCAAGAGCATCATCACAGTACATCAATCACCTGCTGGCGTCCGCGCTTCTACCTCACCTTTCTTTCTCTTTTTCCTTTTCTTTTTTGATCTACCTCCTTGTCAGTCATTGGTTCCAGTGCCTGCCATATAGTCCTTTTTACCCTTTTCTTCTGGCTACATCATCGTGACTTGATTGGCCTTTGTTCACGGAGCACGGTTCACCTCACCCCTCCTTGTGGCACTGAAGCAACTACTGTCTTCACTCTTCCACCAGGGCGGCTTCTGTCGCAGCGATAACAATCATGGACTCCATGAGATCTTTGAACACGTCTTTACCCAGCTCAACGCCTCGCCCGCAACCTCCCGAACAGCTACTGCAATCGTTCAAAGCTGCTGCTCTGTCCGTTACCAACCTTTACAAGAATGCTGTCCTGGAACAAGCCCAGGCGAGACAAGCAGGCTACCAAGAAGCAATTGAAGATCTTCTTCAGTTTCTAGACAGAGAAAACCTTGGTCTTGGTGATGGCGAAGGGTGGAGAGTACGGCAATGGGCGACAGAGCGAAGCGACGGACTAGGCACACCTAGCGACGATGACGAGCGTGGAGATCTTGAGAAGACCAGAAATACTCCGCAGGTCACAGTCCGTAAGGAACAGCCTGAGTCGGAAGCTGTCCGGCAGTCAACGAAGTTGGAGTCGCCTCAGAAACCAGGATTGCATCAGCGGGACGAGCCTGTCGCTCCAGAGCAGCAGCCACCAGCGCTTTCTGCTCCCTCAGCCAACGATGCCAACGGTTTCGATAAGCCTACTATCTTCACCTTTACTGCTGGACCATCTTTCCCTCAATATCAGGAACACGACGTCGACATGCAAGCCTCGGATAGCTCTACAGCATCATCTCAGGATAGTTCCCCCGTCAGCGTCTCCGTCTTGCCCCGAAACTCCCGACAGCAGAACCGCCAAACCAACCTATCACGACCCAATCCTCGAACCTCTCCCCGCGACTCATCTGTTGGGATAGGGTCGAAGAGGAAACTCACGTTTCCCGACTTTTTTGACCTGTCTGGTATGGGAAACAACAAGGACATGTTTGGAGGCGGCAAACGCGGCCGCTTCGCCTAGAGAATATAATTGTCGACGATGGGACGAATTTTATTCTTATAGTCACGCAGCGGTTGATTGATACTTTGGATTTTCGGTGCATTTGTGGGAGTATTGCCTGTGATTTCTGGTTGTCATTTCTTTTATGCATTTTATTCTTATCTTTCTGTTCTTACCTTCCTTCACCTTATCACACTTTTTAAAAACTTTTTCGCGCTTTCATTTGTTTCATGGATTTCAACCTATAGAGGATATCAGACATGGCGATACCCAGTGAGGCAGTTGTTGTGACACTTGAATCGTATATATTTTGAATTTTGGTCTGCATGCATACCAAGGAATCTTTTGCTCCTCCCTCTTCCCAGGACATATAATACGCCATCGATATTCAAATAATGTACATCATGAACTCATTCTGATAACCAAAGTTTTGCTGTCAGGGATTAATTCAAAGCCCTCCATATTCCCATGCCTACTAATGTTGCAGATATAGTTGCAATGCCCAATTTTCGAGATCCCATCTTGTATTTTGTCGCACTTCGCATGATTGTTTGTTCTTGCTTTCGTAGATTATTCATTCCTGTGTAGTAACTGTATACTCCAAGGCCAATGAACGCGGCGGAACCTGCGTGTCTTCAAGTAAGCAAAAAGCCAGCTTTTATGCACGGGAGCAAAGAGAGGATGAGAGTCACGTACCTGTGACTCGGCAAGAGAGGCAATCATCGTACTGGTCCTCTGCTAAAAGGCGCTTTGCTTCTTTTGATTGAGCATCCCAAGCGCTCTGACTTTCTGACGGCGCCATTTGTAATTCGGTCCTTATCAGTGCGCGAAGGTAGGTGTACCAGTCTTGGAACAGGATCGACTCCAGATGCGGGTTTCTTCAGAAAGCTACTCTTGAAGTTAATCAACAATCCGGGAAGATTCAAACTTTGAATGCCTCGAGGAGCTTCACCCCCAACGCATGGTAAAAATGCATCAGGAGGCGGGATTCAGTGGCAGAAACACAGGGACTTTTTGAATGTCGTCAACCTGCGATTGTACCTGAACTCCGCTAGTGCTTCCCCACCGATTGAGACACACGACACACCGACATGATGAGCGGCGAGGTCGATGCGCTCTACATCTATGATGAGCACAAGTATGTGATGTCTTCAATGCTTCCTCCAAGATTTAATTCTATTAGTGCTGACTATCTGAGCTCTCAAGCAACCCGCTCGTGGAGCATGTGTATCGCTCCCGTCCGCCCTCCGCGGCAGCTATCCTCCCCCTCTATCTCGCCCACTCCACCCCACGTCCGTCACTACTCTACATTCCAAATATCTCACCCCCAGTGACGGTCTTTTCTATTGTACAGTCAAACCTTCTGTTCTTGGCCCTCTCCGAAGTAGATACCGAGCCGCTTCTTGCGCTGGAATTCTTGCACCGAGTTGTTGATGTGCTTGAGGACTTCGTCGGGGCTCCATTACTCTCCTCCAAGCTTCAGGCGAACTACGATGTGGTTGCACAATTGCTCCATGAAATGTGCGATGCGGGCATCGTGTGTAATACGGAGCCAAATGCGCTGCAGGAAGTCGTGGAGATGCCGGGGTGGATGGGGAAGTTGTTGGGAGGCGTTGGACTACCGGGGTGAGTTGCTGGTCTTTTGATGCGGCTCTCTCAAAGTCTAAAGTCACATACTGACCGGATTATGCTGGGCACAGGTCATCCACACCTATATTAGGGCCTCCCAACCCTCTGAAACAGTCATTGTCATCTGCAAATGTCGCACAGGGCCCTGCGATCCCTTGGAGAAAGGCCGGTGTGCGACACACGTCGAATGAGTTATACGTTGATATCATCGAATCACTCTCAGTCACGATTGCTCCATCTGGACGACTTCTGTCCGCCCTGGTATCAGGAACCATTGCATTCACAGCTAAAATATCGGGGGTACCCGACTTGCTCCTCACATTAACCACTCCCGGCGGTCCCCAGGCTATTGGGAAGAAGATAGACCTGCCTGTATTTCACCCCTGTGTCCGACTAGCTCGATGGAGAGAGCGACCTGGCGAACTCAGCTTTGTGCCTCCCGATGGGCGGTTCATTCTTGCGGGCTATGAGGTGAATCTGCTCCCAATTGATCCTAGTATCGACCATCCTCCCACGCATATGGAGAAGGTGTTTTTACCTGCCATTGTCGAAGTACGCAAATCACTCGGACCAACGGGATCGGAATTTGAGGTGCGATTAATTCTGAATACAAGCTTTCCGGGATACTCATCTTTGAACCGCCCCGGAGCAGGGCGGGGCGGATCTGGCACCTCCACTCCCTCGTTCCTCGGAGGGGGCGGGAGCTCCTCATCACCCGTCCTAGAAGAGGTCGTGGTCACAGTACCAATACCAAAGACGGTTCGAAATATCACCGATATGCAGGCGAGTCGCGGAGAAGCGATGTTCGCCCCTGGCAACGACACACTGGAGTGGCGCATACCTACCAGAGACTCCGGAACTGTTTCCGGAACAGCGACTCTTCGCTGCACGGTGGTCGGACACCAGACTGTGGAAGACGAGCTTGAAGAAGACGTCGAGGGGGCTGACGCAGACGCAAATCTCTTGCAAGGGTACTACGACGCCTCAACAGCAGCGTCTTACCAGGTCTCGGAGGAAGCCGCTACAGGCACCACAAAACGAAAAACGAAGAAAAAGAAGAAGACAACCAAGACAACGAAGACCAAGAAATCGTCCAAATCCGCCGCCGCCAACGCGCTCGTCGCCTCCGATCTCGACAGCGTACCGCAAACCTCCCCCAATCCCTCTAAGCCTCAAAGCCCTGCACCTCAATCGTCGTCATCGCCAGCCGCACCCGCCCCTGCAGCATCCTCCTCCAACTCTTCTTCCTCGTTATTCTATACACCACCTCGTAAAACCAAGGCTCAACTGAACGCCAGCCTCATGCCGAACTCCGCCTCTGTCTCATTCTCTGTTAAAGGTTGGCTACCGTCGGGGCTCAAAGTCGACAGTCTGAATATCGACCCGCGGCGCAGTCGAGGCCTCGGAGAAGGCGTGAAGCCATACAAGGGCGTGAAGTATCTGTGCGTCAGCAAGAAGGGAGTAGAAGCGAGATGCTAAGCACAAATTCAGCCCGCTACCTGGACAGAAGCTATCACCATCTAGACATACATGAGATGAGCCATGATATATCACTACTTTGCAATATACATCAGCAGCAGAATTTAGCTACGAAGGTAAATTTGGGGGTCGAAGAGCCGCAACGACCACGGTACATCCAATGACATGATGACCATGCGCACATTCAAGATCGACCGTCAGATTCAGGCTATATCACTATACCAATTTTGGAAAACAGTACAAATAAAAGAAAGTAACAAAAAATAGCGTATCCGAGTAGCGCTTTGCAACCAAGAAAAGGAAAAGAGAGGATCGTCACAACACCTTAGAGTTTCGATGTTCGTTCGAGGACTTGCAGCACAATGTAGGCCACTAGATATTGAGAGACGTAAGTGGGTGTATTATATCAAGATTGTAGGTATTTAGATGATTAGATCATTATCGAATCAATGTCAAATGTAAGGGTATCTCCAAGCCGCCGGGTATCCAGAAATCATTCAAGGGGCCAAGAACTGAACAAGCGCAGAAACGAGATATAGGCCAAGAAAATGTAGTAGAGCGAAGGGATGAGGAGGAAGACTCCTCGAGAGCGCTTTGAAGGTGTGAAGGGCGGAGCGAGGGAGGGTTCACTCCCGGTCTGCCGAGTAACGCGGAGAAGTGAGAAGTCGGGAACAACGATGACCTTCACAGGCAGCGAAGAGGGTTGTAGGGAGACAAGAAAAAGGGAGATTACTCACCGACTGCAACAACTGCGGCCCTGCCGGCACCAGCCTTCGCGGTTCCCCCGCCGAGAGTGAGGATAGTGCGCAGCCAGCCGAACCGGAGCTTGTTGCCGTTGCGATCGAAATCGGGCACCAAGGTGCTGGCGGCCTTGAACTTGCTGAGTTTACCGGCATACGGGGGGTACCGGATGGAGAGGATCGCCTCGAGCCAGCCGGGGCTGGTGGTGATGGGCCGGCGGTGCACGAAGACGTCGAAACTGGCTCTTCCTCTGTAGGCGCCGTAGCCACTCTCACCGACACCACCGAAGGGAAGGGTGGGGATGTGCAGGGCGGCGTCGTTGACGGCAGCTCCACCGGAGCGAGTCAGGGCAAGGACTGTAGATTATGTCAATTGGTTTGATCCTGTGGCAAGCATGGTTGCCGAGGAGAAAGTGTGGTGGACTTACTCTTGTCGGTATCAGCCTTGCTACCGAAGGGGTACACACCAAGTGGGGTGCTTTGAATGCTGTTGGCGATATTGACGGCCTCGTCGAGGTTGTTGACGGGAAGGATGGGAATCAATGGGCCAAAGCTCTCCTGGATGAGCAGCGAGTCGTCGGCCGAGTCGACCTGGACAAGGGTCGGTTCGATGAAGCGTTCGTTTTCGTCCATGGTTCCTCCCATGAGAATCTTGCCCTTGGAGTTGTCGATCATGGACTTGAGTTTACGGAAGGCGCCCTCGTTGACGATGCGAGAGTAATCCGGCGACGCTTTAGCGCCCTGGGGGTAGAATTCCTTGTAGGCCTTCTTGAACTCCTCAACCACGGCGGGCAAGATGGCTCTGTCGACCAAGAGGTAGTTCTGCGATGTGCAAATCTGGCCCGCATTCAACAATTTACCCCATAGCATACGGCGCGCGACCAGGCGAGGGTTGGCAGTCTTTGTGATGATGGCAGGGTTGATGCCTCCCAGTTCCAGCACAACGGGAGTCAGATTAGGAGCGGCTGCCTTGGCGATGATACGACCGACGTTAGCACCTCCGGTAAAGAAGATCTTGTCCCATCGTTCAGCAAGCAAGGCCTGAACCTCCGGGACTCCACCTTGAACTACTGTGTAGCATGACGGGTCGAGGGAAGCCTCCACAATCTGCTGGATGACGACGGCGCTCTTGGGAGCATTCTCACTAGGCTTGATGACCACAGTATTGCCAGCAGCAATAGCGCCAATAACCGGTCCAAGAGTCAACTGAAAGGGGAAGTTGAATGCACTATAGTCGAATCACCGAACGTTAGTGTATATTCTGGCAAGTCATAGGTGGCTAGCTTATACCCAATAACCAGAACACAACCCAGCGGATCTTTACGGATCTTGGGGTTCATAAATTTGTATGTGAGGTCGATATCCTCGGCCTTCTCATCCTTAACCCACTTGTGAAGATTCCGGCTCACAAACACGATGTCATTCTCCATCCATAAACTCTCGGCGACTTCGGACTCGAAACGTGGCCTGCCCAGATCCTGGGCCAGGGCCTCGGCAATCTGGTCCTCGCGGTCCTTGATACTGAGAAAAAAGGCATAATTCATTAGAAGGAAGCTCCAACATGCACAAAAGAAAGAGTGAATGGTTCACTCACGCCCAGTAGAGCTTGCGAAGCTGCTTTAAACGAAACTCGACATCGCGCGTCCTGTGCTCCAGGAAAGACTTGCGCAGTCTCGAGGCGCGCTCCTGGATGTCTTCAATAGGGGTAAATTGAAGTGCGGGAATGTCCGACGCAACCATGATGGAAAAGGGGGGGAAGGTTGGAGAGTTGCAACAGAGAAGAGATTCTTAGGCGGAGATGAGCGGGAGAGAAGCTATATGGAGCTCACCAGAATCGGATGATTGTTTCAAGGAGACGACGGAGAGAAAAGGAGGTGTATCAGCTAAGATTATATAGTTACTGGATAATTTACTTTACCTATTTGTTCAAAATTAAGCCTGGAATCGTTCATTTGGTTTTCAGAAGGGCTAGACTAATAATAATGTCAGCCAACGAACCCCAGATCGTCACCACATGCGTCAACTGCCAGAAGCTTCATTCCCCCCCTCCTTTTGTCCACCCTTGAACCGCGGCACTCCTCCGTCTCTCCCTCATCCATGGTTGCACCGTCCTACCGTCAGAAATGATATCAATCCATCCACTAAAAGGACAATCAGCTTCAATCAGGTGATCACTTTATTCGATAAGCCCAGTTCTTAAAACGATATCCTTATAGAAGAGATGCTGGCTTCATTCTGCAGCGCCATCACTATGGGACCTTCAGGCTATGCTTCCTTTGGCTCGAGCCCCCAGGGTAACCCTTCAAGGAACCGGAAAGCCTCCACGAGATCGGCAAGGCCCTCGCAAGACTCTCTCAATTTGTCAACGTGGCCGGAGCAACAGTTCGGCCGTGTGGCTTTAGTTTCTGTCCGAGATTCACCATTTATCATCCGGCGCATGGGCCCTATGCCCCTATCATTCTATGTGGCCAATAACTATTTAGCAGCAAATGCCTGCTAAGACCCTACAGTACTCAGTACGGAGTATGAAATAGGGCCTATTCGACGCGAATTGTCATAAAGCTCAGGAGTGATCATAGCCCTGAAGACCTTTCCTCTCTTCTACAATGACGCGGAAACCTCGGGAGGACGTTTTAAAGAATACTTGAAACGAAGCATAGATGATTGAAGCAAACGACTTTCGATGCTAACTATCCAGATATTGGCCTTCTCTATATGAGAAGACATTTCAAACAGAAAACTCCAAGGGTCCCAATGCGTACAGTTTACTGTACATTGACAAGACTTGACAGCGGTCAAGAACGAGACATCAGATAAAGAAAAATTAAAACGTCAGTGTCATGAGAAAATTTTCAGGCGGTTCTTGACTATCCACCATCTCAATGCTTGAACTGATCCTCTGTCACACCCTTACCCATGGCGGCAGTGCTGCTGACGCCACCAGTCACCATCTTCAAGAGATTATCCACATAGTTGGCACCACTCCATTTCTGGTGAGTCACTACGTCCACGCCCTGCTCCATCTCAGGCTCCTGCACCAGTTCACCGTACGCGCGCATTCCCTGTTTCGCGTAGGCCCTGGCGAACTGATCGGAGATGAGTGCGGTGGTGTGCAGACCAGCCAGGGTGATGAACTGCCAAGCATAGCCCAGAGCGCCGAGTCTCTTGATGTAGGTCTCCTGCTCATCACGTGGCATGGCCTTCTTCCAGTTGAAGGATGGCGACAAGTTGTACGCGAGCTTCTGTTCGGGCCAGACGGCGTGAACGCCGTCGGCAAACTCCTTGGCCTGAGCGTAATCAGGGAGCTTGCTCTCCATCCAGATCAGGTCCGCGAAGGGAGCATAGGCAACGGCACGGTTGATGGCGCACTGTGTGCCTCCCTGGTACCGGTAGTAGCCCTCCCGGGTACGGGGAGCATCCCAGTCCCAGTAGATATCAACGCCAGTGATGCCCTTGGCGATAGCACGAGCCTCGCTGTTGCTCTTGCCCTTGACGGCAGTCAGGTACTCCTTGATGAGGGCATCCTTGTTGACGTGCACGCCCTGCTTGATGGTGTCGACGACAGCATCGTTGAACAGCTTCAGACCAGCCTGGGCAGTCCATTGATCCTCGATGGCCTGGAGCTCTGCACCAGACCTGCCGGCCTGCTCAGCCGCCACCATGAGGTCGTTCAATGGCTGGAGGTTGGGGTTGGTCGAGCCAACGATGAAGGCGTGGTCGCGGTGGTCGATGGTAGAGGTGATGAGTGTCGCGGCTTCCGAGTCGGTACGGGCAATGGCAAGCAGGTCGGTTCCTGGGATCTTGTCAGCTGAAATTCTGGTGAAATGACATTCTGCGAGTGTCTACTCACCCATGATATCTGCCTGCGCGCGGATGGCAACCAGACGGTTGATGTGCTCGTTGATAGGGACAAGGACCTTTCCGGCCATGTGACCACACTTTTTAGTACCAGGGGCCTGATCCTCAATGTGAATACCAGCGGCTCCTCTCTCGACGAACAGCTTGGTCAATTTCATGACAGCTGTGAGACCACCATGGCCGGTATCAGCATCGGCGATAATGGGGCGCAGGTAGTCGACGTTGGGAAGCTTGCTCCGCTGGTCCTTGGGGGTTGTGATGCGCTCCTCACGTTGTTTCCGGTCATGGAACAGCTGCGCCATGAACAGCTGGTTTACCTTGTTGGGGACGGTGTTCTGCGCAATCCAGAATCAGCACTAGCGCAACAGAGCTTCGATACAGCGCCGAGGCGGAATATGAGCTTACCATGGGATAATCAGCAAGATCGGGGGAGGGCTCATCGGTGGACGAGGCGGTGGAAGAACTCTGCCAGCCGGAAACGTAGACGGTGTCGAGGTACTTGGCCATCTGGGTGAGCATTGTTGGTTCGAGACAGCCATAGGTGAAACTGGCAACTTTGTTCTGGCGGGAATTAAGGTCAGTGCTGATTTCCCTGTCACTTGCTTCGAACCGACGTACCTCAAAGTTGCTTTCCAGTATCTTCCAGAGCTTCTTGCTCTGGTCATTGGAAGGGTACTGAATCTTCAGGTTTCCACGCTTCGCCACGATCTGCTCTGCAGTGTACGGGCGTTTTGTGTATCTCCATCTCGAGTCTGTCCACCAGGCCTTGACGGCTTGGACGTCGTCCAAGTATTTCTGATCTTCGTCTTCAAGGAAACCCATTGTGACGGCTATGAAGAGAATTCAAGAAGTGAGAGTGGGAACGATTATGACAACAGAAAGTTTAATTCACAGCAGCAATGTCACAGTAGCTAATCCTACACTAGGAGGGACATGCAAGACAAGATATAAAAGGAGAACCGAACCCCAGAGAGAGAAGAGAGAAGAGAAGGTGAAGATGAAGAAGAACAGGTAAGAAAAAGAATTGCACTCGAATCCAGAGTCACAAGCCAAAAGCCAGGGTACTTATTACCTTCGAAGCATGCGCCATCGCGAATGCGTCAGAAGGTCTATGGTCGGTAATCGCTCGGCTCAGCGGGACAACGAGGAATCCAATGCGGGCCGGCCATATGAGCATTGCACTATTATTGAACAGAGTACCCAGAGAGTTTCGAAACCGCGGGGATTAATTCGTCGACTTGGTCATCAGGAAATTTGGGTTAACATGGTCCAAATTCACAAGCTAGCCCCGAGAATCGGGCACGCTAACTGGTGGTGGTTCGGGAGAGAGGATCGAGACTTGCTGATGATCCTCGGTCTAATGGACGCAGCAGTACTCCGTGTATTCGACTCCAATCGCCACACAACCATTTTGCATTGCGACTGACTGATATAATGTCGATTTTTAGTATCTATAGCTAAATACCATTCAATGGTCAAGAATATCAACTTAATCCGAAATTCCATGAGGGATATGCTTTGGAGCTGAAAAGCGAGGATCTCAAATGCCACAGTGACGTAAACACATGTGCTAGATTGTCATGACAGTACATGACAGTATGAAATCTCTAGATCATACTCCAACCTCTAACAGTCCAAAAGCACACTTCCCTTGACACCGATTCTCGGAGCTTTGAACGACCCTGTCAATCGTTATCGAAACCCTCAATATCCTACTATGCTGAAAAGGAATATATCCCGATTGTTCCTGTCCTTCTACAATTCGGTGGACTCGGTGCCGATATCAGAACCTGAGTCATCTCAGGTATCCTGTCAGACCCCGGTAATTGTAGGTACCCCACATACGTACGGTTACCGTCGCGGAGCTTAAATCATGACTCAACCTCAGGTGTCTAGTCATTCCTCAGGCAGTAGCTACTACGACATAGAATATTGTGCCTCGAGAGTAGACACTCTCATTTTATCAGAGAAAGTAGATATAAGAACACCACAATTGTACAACAAAGCCTTACAATACTTCGAAATGTAATCCGTATCTACCGCTGAAACAAACAACCACGAATATCGAGAAAGTGCTAGCAACCTTACCTAGGTAGGCATCAACCTCGGCCCAGCGAGCACCAATCACAGGCCCGGAACACTCCCTGAGGGTGACTCGCATCTGTCCAAAAGAACCACGAAAATCAGCCTCGGGAAAACAAGGAGGTGGAATTCGTCCTGCTCCCGTTTTATTGTCGACGAAAATGCCATCATCGCCTTCCTGGTTGACGCCTCGATGCTTGATATGCGCGTCTCGCCAGCTGGGTGATGTAGGGTGGCTGTTTTGGGTATATTTCCTTTTTGGAGGTCAAGATACTCTGGTGTGTGGAAAGTTCACATGCAAATCGTATATCAGATCGCACCTGTCAAACTGTCACGAGCCATATTGCTATAACAGGCACCTGGACTAGTATGAGAACTTCTCGCCTACTAATTCCTCACTCAGCTTCCACAATCGCTCAGCTTCGATCGGACTCGTAGCCCATGGTTTGACGGTGTCAACCCACGGGTCTGCAACATGGCAGTCGATCAGGTACTTGCCGTTGTGTTCTAGGCTGTGTCAGACTGAGCAACTCAAACCTTACTGACGGGGATCTTACCAGCAAGGTCAGGATCAAAAGCTGCATAGATATGGGTCGCGACGCCTATCTCCAGTGGTTTGGGGTCCAACCCCTTCCAGCCTTCGGGGTTACCCTGCGCGCGATCGAGAGCACCTGTTCTGTCAGTCCCAACTCAAAGCACCATGAGGCCCTAGAAGATGAAGGGCACATACCGAGCTCCTCGAAGCTCGAGTTCAGATCTTCAAGATGGTTCGCGATATTCGTGAAGATCACCCCCGGGTGCAGACTGAACGCGAGAAGATTCTTGGACGCAAGCTTCTCAGCCAGAGACATGGCCATGAGCATATTCGCCGTCTTGGCCTGCCCATATGCAACCCATCTATTATATACCTTGCCATTCTGACGACATATTGTCAGCCCCCTGCCCACCACCCTTAAAGAAACAAACACTCACATCAAAGTTATAATCAGCAAATCTGATCCCACTCAACCGATGCCCATCACTAGCAACCATGACAACCCTCGGACTCCTCGCCGCCAGAACCTTGCCCATAATCAGGTTCGTAAGCAGAAACGGGCCGAGATGATTCGTCGCAAACTGCGACTCTACCCCCTCCCCGGAAAGCGCGTACTCCGTCGCCATAATGGCGGCGTTGTTAACCAGCACATCGATAGCGGGGATATCGGGCCAGGAGTTGATCTGCGCAGCGGCCTGCCGGACGCTTTCGAAGGACCCCAGATCGATCTCGACGACGCGGGTCTCCACGCTTGGATGCGACGCCTTGATCTCGTCGGCGGTCTGCTGGATTTTGCTCCTGTTGCGGCCGGCCAGGATGAGACAGCTTGGTTCGGCGGACGCGATGGACTGCACGAAGTAGCTGCCTAGACCGCCGGGGGAGACGCCGGTGGTGAGGATGACTTTGCCTTTGATGTGGCTTGCATAGTTCTCGACTAGTACTTTGGCGGGTGTGTTGCTGTCGAAGGGAGGCATGGTTGTATGTGCGAGGAGTTCCTAGATTGAGGTTGTGGGGTGTGCATCTTGAGAAGACATGAGATTATTTATGTCCGTAGAACCATGCTGGATAGTACTTTTGTATTATCGTGCTCCACCAAGACGGCTCTCGGGGTTAAAGCAGAGATGACATCCCGCTGTTTACCATGAGGCGGAGATATTTTGTTTATCTCCGTTTCAAGGCAGGCTTTGGCAAGGTGATGATGTCTTCACGCTGGGATTAGATTCATTGGGATGCAAAGCCTGTGAATCAGGCGATAGGTTGAATTATTCAAATGAAATCGATTATACCTATAAAAAGTACTCTATCTGGATGTTCCCGCTAGAGACGAGTAATCTTGTCTCCTTGCAAACAGGTGGCAATTTAAGTAAATGACTGGAACATGGAAGGCAAGGAATTCAAATGGTGAGACAGAGCGTAGACGAGGAAAACAATTCTCCATCCCTTTCTGCTTATGCTGACATGACTTGAGAAGAAACATGCCGACTGGGACGACATCAGGATAGCATCTGAAAAAAATCCAGAACCTTCACTTCAAACTCCATGGTGCCTGAAAGGGTCATCCGCATCCGATTCACTCGTAGTGAATATTGAGAAAAGATTCGCAATTTGGCAATTAAAATGATAATACTGACGAAACGAGAAATCAATCTGCCGCAGACCATGACGGATGCTTCTCTAACCAGCAGTAGAAGATGCTCCGAAGAAAGGAGAGCCTGAAAACTGAAAGTAGCAAGCGTCGAATCACTGATTTAATAAGCGTCCTGCACGGCTATAGCTTTGATGTATGTCTCCCAAGGGGTGATGGCTCCCAGCGCACGCCGTTGATGGGCGTTGAGGAACTCCTGACCGTACACATAACTGGCGTTAACCCAGCCAAACCTGTATTCAACTGTCAATGATCTGGCGCGTGTTGCTGAAGACGGAGCACACTTACCCTTCTCGAGGCGCACCCTTGAAATCTACACCCTGGTTGCCATATTCGGCATCGACCCGGTGTGGATCGATAGGCCGAGTGACATCGTATTTCTCGACGACAACACCGTTAAAGTCAACGAAGGCCTTAGTAATCATGAACAACCACTTGTACGCGAGACGCTCAGCTTCCTCCTGGTAGCCGTATCTCAGCAGTCCCGTCCATGCCAACATCTGCTGCGGAGCCCAGCCGTACGGGTAGTCCCATTGCCGGTTAGGTCTGTCCAGCCCTACAGCGCCGCGGGACTCCTCGGTTCCGGAAACCAGACCACCGTAGACTTCGAACCTTGGCAAAGCCTTCCTCACCATTTCTGCCGCCTGGTGCGGCGTCGCAAGTCCGGCCCACATGGCCCAGAATGTTGTGGCGCTCTCATAAGTGGTTCGCTTCTGCAGAACCGTGTCATAGTCAAAGTACATGCCCTTCTCATCATCCCAAAGGTAGGTATCCATCCGCATCTTGCGTCTTCTTGCACGACGATCCCACACGGAGGATGACTCACTTTCGATATCCTTGGTCGACTCGGTGCGGAATTCAGGAGGGATTTCTAGCCTGTCTTTGAAATAGGTCCGGATAATCCTGGCGATATCAACCTCGTACTTGTACAGAAGAGAGTTCAAGTCTACCGTGGCCAGATTAGCGCAGACTCTCTCGAGACGGTAGCTCGTATCGTGGCCCGATTCACGGACTGCTCTATCGTGCAAGAAGTACTCATCAAGCTCAGGTTCCTTGACCTTGCCTTCGTTGTAAGCCTGGACAAACTCCTTGAACTCCATACCATGCTTTTCAGCATACGGAGTGAGGATATGCGTGAAATGAGTCGGTTCGGTTTCGGGAGGAACGCCCTGTCCTTCGGGACGGTACCTGGACAGACCCGACAGCTCGTCATAACGCGGTTCAGCCGTCCAGACGCTGTAGTATTCCTTAATCGCAGCGAGTGTTGCGTTACGAAGGAATTCCATTGCGTCCGGCTCGTTCTTGATACGCTCATAGACGCGCAGGGCCATATCGGTCAGGAACGGTGGCTGAGAACGAGTTAGGTAGTATGAGCGGTTGGCATTCAATATCTTGCCGTAATGCTTGATACAGAAGCAAAAGTTGATGACCATGGCCTTGGCCAAGTCCACTCTGTTGCTGACCAACAAGCCTAGAGACTCCATGTAGCTGTCCCACCCATACAGCTCGTTGAATCTTCCTCCTGGGACAACGAACGGCACACCAACGTATTCGGTCTTTTGGGTGGATTCATTGTACTTCTTCTGCATTGCCAACGCAAGCAATCCAGGCTTAGAGTTAAGATCCCTCACGTACTCCGGTGTAATCTTCGCGTCCAGCATCTGCACATCAAGGCGCAACTCGGGGTGCTTCTCAGCAATCCCCTTGTAGTACTCGAACTGCTCGGGGGCACCGGGGGGAACATAGATTCGAGGCCGCGGATCACCAGTCCAGTCTTTGGGATCCCTGCCGGCGACCTCAATATTGGAACCATCGATGCGACGAGTCAGGGCGTTCCAAAATGAATTCTTGATAAGGCGAGATAGACGCGAAACTGGGTTCTCACTCAAACGAGCTTCGTCGAGAATGATGTGCTTCCGCCCATAGTCTTTGGCGATGGTGAGCTCCTGGAGAAGATTGGAAAGCATGTACGTTCCTCGCACATCGAATCTGTTAAACCCAGATGATGCGGCTGTTCCTACGGACAATACCTGAACAGCACAAATCAGCCGTTGCTCGAAGCATGACTTGCACCATTCTGTGCCACTGAGGAGACCCAGGCACATACCTTGGGACCAACATCCTCAATTGTTATCTGCATGTTCCTGTCCGTATCCTCCCGTTCCAGCAAGCTTTGCAGGGTTGTATCGACATCGATAAGGAACTTTCGTGGTTGCGCTGAGAGCTCATCTGTTGAGCACGTGCAGGTCAGTCACCGCTTCTTTGCTCGGCCTGTTCTTCGCAGGAGCTTCGGATACGCACCATGGCTGCCTCTTCTCGCTGGAATTTTGCCCAGAAGATCCTGGATATCCTCACGGTTGAATGCTTTCAAATTCTATGCATACCACCGAGATTGGTCAGCGGAATGCCCGCGGTCTCCGATCTTTCGTAAGCATGTTGCAACTCACCGAAGAAAACGCACGCCTGCGGTCCCGAATCCGCGCAACTGAGTCCTCATCACCATAATAAATGTCAGGATCAGAAAATGGATCGAGAGAATTCGTTCGTTGATGCTGCGTATTCGACGAGCTCATCGTCTGTCGGTCGTGGAAGAATTAATGGAAGGGGTCTCGGACTCAGGAGTCAAAAAGGCTAAAATAAGAATGATCAGAGCAAGGATTGTTGGGCTGAACGTGGTAAAGCGAGAGCAATGACCGCGCCAAAAGTCCTCCGTGGCGTTCGTTCTGTGTTCCTTGGAAATTGCTTTGATTCTTGGTGTCTGAATTCCAGATTGCAACGCAGAGTGAAAGTCCACGGGTGATAAAGACGAAGGGAAAATAGACAAAAGAGAGTTCCACACGAATTGGCCACACCGATCAATTATTAGTTACCAGAGACAACGGAGGAATGACAACGTGCCGTGGGGGGGATGCACTATTATTTTTTTCTTTTTTCGGATTCCGCTTATTTTGCTTTCTTTCTTTTTCCTGTCCAAGAGACTTCCGAAGCTGAACTTTCTGAGTAATTCCTGGACCATTCCATTCCGACAATGATAAGAGGTTCTTGTGCTGGTATGACGGCATAAGTGAACCGATGATGTCGCCGCTCCACAGGGCCCATCACTACATCATTGCCGCTCATTACTATGTTTCGTAGGGTATCTTGACAAGGGTATGCTCAAATTAAGAACGAGCAAATGGAGGGGGAGGGGCAATATGAAATAATCCCATCGAATCAAGAAATCAAAATAACAGATCGGAGCGCAGAATAAGGGGGAAATGCATCGAAATTGGTTGGTTACGATCAAACGGTTGCATAGAAATTTACCGGTGTCGACCAGGGGGGCACATGATAGATCGAAGGCTTGTACCAGAGGTATCACAAATATCAATCCAATATTAACTCTGAGTCATTCCTCGCTCTCGGGAAGATCAGATTGTTCATTCATATCCCACGCCGGTTCACTATTTCGTATGGTATCGTCTAAAACTGTTCAGTGTTTGAGATCTATGTTCAGCAATAGACCCAGCAACGACTCTGTCGTCCCCCTCAAGGCGTTCACCGGGAAGCAGTATCGCACGATCGAGTTGGACCGGCAGCCCGCGATGGCGTCCTCGTATCATCATGGCACAGATAACGATTTTGCTAAAGACGCTAAACTGTCCACAAAAGGAGGTTGACACATTAGGGTATCCCAAACTGAGACCAACGTTTCCACTGCAATGCGTTAGACATCTTCAGAAGAAAAGGAATAAATCCAATACTTACTATGCAGAGACAACCTCAAAAAATATGGCAAACACACTAAAGGCCTGCAAGATGTCAGTTGTGCGAGCTTTGAAAAAGGAAACAAGACTGGAAACCAACAGGTTCGGAAGGATCCATGATCCTGCGTGCCTCGGTGGCACAGATACAGAAAATCCCGAGAAATATATACCACAGGTCAAAGCTAAGTTGATTGCGCATATGCGTTAGCACGTAGTTCATGCCATTGCTCTCATCCAGTTCAGCGTGATCAGAAGGATATAACCCAAGTGCGCTTTCTTCGTATGTATTCGAAGCACGGATGCTGATGGCAATTGGAAAAATCGAAATGTACATCATGACTAGTAGGCTGAATTGAACTGCAGGGTTCACTTCTGCAAGGTTGAAGGACGCAGTTCCGGTATGGCGTGCTGAAGCAGCCTGAAAAATGGCCGCAAGGACACGCTGCCCACCAGATAAGGTGTTGATGGCTGGATTATGGAGATCAAGAACCACAATGAGCAAGACGTCCACAAAGTTCAACACAAAAAGGATTCCGAAGAGCACCCATGTAGGTCGGCTACGAAAGAGCAGCGTGTAGCAACGGCGTGGATAATTCAATAAAAAGCTCAGCGGCTCCCTGACGAGCGAGTGCTTCGGGGCGCATTTGAACATGATCCAGATGATGAGGCGTAGAAAGCAGGGGTACATAGTATGTCCTGCGTAGGCGAGGAAGCTCAATATGAACATCGGGAATGCCGCATCTCGGAACAAGATCATCGAGTCAGGAGTGAGTGCGAATCCTAGGTTGTCAACCATCGTCTGGGCCGTGTACAAGGCCCTGCCAGCGGCGAATATAGTGAGCCTTGATCCTGGACTGTCAAAAACTCACGCAGGAGCAAACCTACCACCAGATTTTTCCTTGCCCGCAATCCTTAAGATAGTCCCTGTATTTGGGATCCGCATTTTGAATCCAAGGCACAAGGCAAATGACACCAAAGACGTGAAGGCCAACAAAATAGCCTATGCTCATATGTCAGATTCTCCCTGTTTGAGCTTGAGGTAATTCTTTTCTCACCAAGTGTTATCTTCAAAAGTAGCCTGAGACTGCGATACTCTATTCCTCCCAGTTTCTCTCTGTCTTCCGAGGTCAGGTTGTAAAATCGTGAGTTTCTGCCGAGACTGGCTTGTGAGGAAAGGTATGGCAGCTCCGAGTCTTTAGCAAGCGAGATGCTTCTTCTAGACTGTCGCTCTTGAGATCTAGAGGGATAAGCCCCGAGCACAAACATCGAGGAAGCAACACGCTCGAGCGGGATGCTGTTGACCAAACTTCGGTGGCGAGCTATATCAGTTTGAGGATCGTCATCTTCGGAGGGTTTGAAATGGTCTGGTTTTGAAACAATTGTATTAGTGTTCGTCTTCCTTTTAAGACGCGAAAACTATACGGTTGTCATCCATCTCCGTGATAGCAAGACCTAGACCCTGTTAGCGCAGAACTGAGTTACTCAACTCAAAACCAGGGATTACCTCTATCGTGTTCGCGCGGCGAGGGTATATATAAAGCTTTCGAGTTGTCTGCAAAGGAAATTTGTCTGTGTTTGGTCGAGTTGTCGCCGCCGTTGTTGTCATTCTCCGTGATGATGCAATCATGTTCCCTGAAAACGCTCCTTGATGGTTAACAACCCAGTCGAAAGACGAACAAGTTAGTGGAAGCACTCACTTATCCAGCTTAGACAGATCATCAAATAGAGATTTCGAGTGCGACTTCGCTGTATTGGCTTCTGAAGGGCCACCAACGTTGAACTTGGCTGGTTGCGCTTCTGGATCTTTCTGGTGTGATGATTCTGATCGCAGAAGAGTAGGCGCTTTGCGATGTGAGCAACCCAGAAAGCCTAGACTGAATTGAAAAGCGGCAGATGAGCTATAACACATACCCAATTTATTCAGACGCTTCTCGAACCAGTACAGTCGCACAACGACCACCAGAATATTGATGAACCCGGCGTTGGACACAATGGGAACAAAGTACAGAAATAGCTGTTGATAGGTCTTCAGCTCCTTCAAATCAACGCTATTTTTGATCGCCTTTTTTATTAGCAAGGTATCTCCATGGGCTTCGGGGATGAGGTCAACATACGGGTTCAGTCCCGATTCTGTCGAAGAGCTCACTCCGAAGAGGTAGGCATCAATTGCACTTAGGTTGCCGTATGGATAGAGGATAACAATCCCTAAGATGCCCAGAGTAACAATATATGCATCTATATCTGATGAGCTTGCATGAAATGATGTAAGTCAGATAAGGTTAGTTAACGCACAATGCAAGGTTATGAAATTAACTGTTGGCCTCCACATTCCCTTAGATCTCGACAACTTGAGATATTAGCCTCGCAACCAGATCGCCGATACTTCTAGGGTCGAGTCCAGGAATCAATGCTAGCCCGAATACCCTTAGAGGCTTTTGTTTCGTTCAATAGAAGACCCTGATGTAAAGCGTTATTATATTGGCCTCACACTGAATTCGCTCATCAAAAGCTTTATAGTATAGAGAGCTCTAGCTGAGGGATTTACCAGACCAATCCGAATCTCACGCCAACAGCAACCCCACGCGACTATGAGAGCTCCTCTGCTTTCATAGCGTTTCGGATGTAAGAGGCAATTATCTCATCCACTGGTGAATAGATGTCGGAACACGAGCTCTCAAGATCTTCGTACTGAGCCACCGCCATGGGTTAGCAATGATGAGATGTGAGGGTTGCGAGGACGATCTGTCAGCCTCAAAGCTCAATTTGGTCATGGCGAGACTTACATTTACCTATCACAACTTTTAAGAAACGAGGGCATCGAAGATCTGCTCAGTCCGCTCCTTGACGCTGGGAAGTTGCGTGGGTCTATTGACGCCAAGGCAATATTACGCTCTCTGAGACGGGGGTTAGGGTGATTATCTCACGAACAGAAGGGTCATGCAAACTCCTAGAGATCGACTGAAGTGCATTAGTTAGATCAGACACGTGGATATCTTTCCCCCCCTGTTTAGCTATCCATTGCCAGAGGACCAAGACTTGTTGCACGCAATCCCTGCTCAACTGCTCATGAAAAGTGGAAGGCAACCACAGTCCATGCAATGATCTGAGATATACTCGGCTACACCTGCTTAAATAGGGTATGAAAGGCCATCCATTCGAACGCTTTTGCTTTCTAATCGGCGCTAAGCTGGTTGTGTTTGCTGTCTACATCTTCGCAGCAATCGCGCTACCACCGTCCACTGTGATCGTCGCACCATTGATGTACGCACCAGCCCGGCTGCTGAGGAAAAGGCAAGCACCGGCGACATCCTGAGGCGTGCCAATACGGCCTAGTGGGTTAGCACCTTCGATAGCATCACGGAATTTCTCCAAGGTGGCAGCCATCATCTTGCTCTGGAAGGGACCGCAAGCCAGGGTGTTGGATCTGCCGGAAAGACATGTTAGTTGCCTTCTTCGATGCACGTAATCAGCACAAGGTGTACGAACGTGATATTCCTCTTGCCAAGGTGATTTGCGAGGACACGGCTCAGATGGTGCAAGCCAGCCTTGCTAGCACTGTATGCGAACGTCTCCAGAGCCGGTACTCTCAATCCATCAATGCTACCGATGTTAATGATACGAGCTGGATCATTCGGCGCACCGGCCTTCTCGAGAAGAGGCGTAAGGAGCTTGGTGAGGTCGAAGACTCGGTGGAGGTTCAGAGTGAGGACTCTGCTCCAGGCCGATGAGGGATATTCATCGTAAGGAGCACCCCAGTTTGACCCGGAGTTGTTAACGAGGACATGAAGCTCTGATAGCGCATGAGATTAGCCTTCCGCCTGATCAGCTCTTCCGAGTCCAAGACCAACTTACTGCTTTCACGCTTGGCGATCTCCTCGGCTAGTCTCTTGCATTCTTCCTCCTTGTAGAAGTCGGCGGGAATGGCATACGCCTTGCCCCTGCCAATTGCATTCAGCTCCTTCGCGGCCTGCTCGCAAGCCTTGGCATCTCGAGACGAGATGTATACTGTTGCGCCGTTGGTGACGTATCCTTCAGAGATCATGCGACCAATGCCTTTTGCTCCGCCGGTGACCAGCACCACCTTGCCCTACGTAATTGTTAGCAATCTGCAAGATACTGGTGTGCAAAGGAAGAGCGCCAATACTAACCTCCACATTGAAGAGACTCTGGGTATCCATGGTAATAGTAGTGTCAAAAGGAATTCTAAGTCGAGGAAAAAATTTAAAAAATGAAGAAATTGAGATGCGAAGAATATTTCAAGGGGGATGTGTCTCCAACATATTCAAGGCGAGGAGAACGCTCCTCATATAGTCTAGCTATGATGCTTATCCGACGACCGAGAGACTGTTGCACGGCTTGGCGAAGAATACCGAGGCTGTTCGGAGCAGGAACAATAGAGGTACCGGCTAATTCACGCTATGCCTAATTTAGGAAAGTCCAGTGCAGTCTGGGCTATTGTGTGGGGTGGGGGAACGAGTTCTGTTTCATGATTATTATTTGAGTCGCAGTTGTTCTACAGTTGTATGGCGTTGGTACCATAGATGGCATTATCGGTTTCAGCATCTCTTCATTGATTCTTCTTGCATATTGACTCATTCTAATCTTGCTTTTATACCCTTAGATTATAAGTTTTACACTTTACCTTCCTTGCATTTTGCCCCGCATTCTTTTCAAAAATGGAAGAGGTATTAGCCAGACATCGCAAGGAGCAGAAGGATCTTCAGGCGCGCATCACACAGAAGAAGAAATCAGCTACAAAGAAGACACGTCGAGGGATAAACGAAGAATGCGAGAGGCTGCAGCGCGAGCTTTCCGATCGTCAACAAGCTGAAATTGCAGCGTTCAACGGCGAACCCGTCCAGCCAGTTGATGGCTTCGAGGACCTTAGTCTTCGCGAGCCCGATGTTGAAGATGGAAGTACAGGAGAGAAACCCACAGCGGATGATACACAAGGCACAGACAACCTCCCCGAGTCTTCAACGCCGGACTCGACTGCGGCATCCCCACCTGCCTCCGCCCCGCGTACGAAGAAACCGAATCGACAGAAGGCTCGTCTGGCACGTCGGGCAGCGGAACAGGCGGCTCAGTCGGCGCTTGCCGCAGAAGAGGCCGCAAACCAGGTCGACCATCGTGGAAACGAAAAGGAGGTGATGGAGGCTGTTTACAAACGGCTTGGCTTGAAAGAGGTGGAAATCAACCCAGATGGGCACTGTTTGTACTCTGCTATTGCCAATCAGTTGGATGAATCAGGGCTTGGGCTCAGGCCTGATCCACAAAGGATAGTCATTCAGCCCCAGACACAGTCTCGGATTGATACGGTTGCTTCACCCAGACATGATGGCTACAGAGCGGTTCGAGCAGTGGCAGCGGATTTCATCGTCGAGCACAAAGATGACTTCGAGCCCTTTATGGAGGAGCCGTTGGATTCGTATACCCGGAAGATCAAGCTTACAGCGGAGTGGGGTGGACAGCTGGAGCTGCAGGCAATCGCTCGGGCGTATGGAGTGAACATTAATGTGATTCAAGGCGATGGCAGGATAGAGAAGATCGAAGCCGGCGATATGGATGGGATTGATGAGGAGGAAAGAAATAAGCGGGTCATTTGGTTGGCATACTACCGGCATACGTACGGGCTTGGCGAGCATTATAATGCACTTACGAAACAATCATAGAGCAGTCATTCTCAAAGGAGAAACCTGTGCCTTGATATCTGGTTCTCGAATCTGCTAATTGCTCATGCATCTCGTGATCGTTGTTGGGGTGCCGAATCATGCCACAAGAATAAAAGGATTGATGAGCTAGTTCCGGCGGCGCCATATCGATACTCGGTCTTGAACCTCTCCCTCCTCATTCTTCCCGACCTCGTGCGTCCGAGCTGGTTGCCAATATGCCACACGCTCAAGCCCCTGTGTGCTTGGCGCTTTTGATGGGTCAATGCTACATTGACGATTTGCATCATATGGGATCTCTTCCCCAGGGTGGCTCAGGTGTGCCATATAAGCCTCGGACGTAGAGCCCCATGGAGGGCCCTGCAGTGATGGATCCTTGTGCCTTGGAAATTCAAGGCAAATGAGATGCCCAGGCGGCGAATCTGCCAGAAGCTGGGTGTGCCTGAGCGCCCATTGTGGGCGCATTGACGGGTTCAGGGCGCAAAAGAACTATCGGCACAGCAGTTTAGCGAGAGAAGCACAGTACGACAATATAGAAGCCAATTGACTCTGCTCCTGACACAGAAAATAGAAACCAGGCCGGATGCATTGGGCAAAGGTCTTCCGAGATCCACATACCGTGTAGTCGTAGATTAAATCGAAAGAATTCCGAGTCAAGTGCAGTTTCTCCAACCAAGCATCCTCGAAGAAGTCACCCTGCACGAAGGTGATTTTGCCTTGACCAATCTCCGCGTCCCGTATGGGATACTTGTCCCCATTCATTGCCTGTTCCTCCTTACACACCTCAACGGCAGTGGCGCTATATTCCAGACCGTAGGCATCATACCCGAAACTGGCCAGGAGAAGCACATCGACACCTCTTCCGCACCCTGGAACTAATGCCTTCTTCCGGTACGTGTTGCCCTGCGCATCTTGGGCAATGGGGCTTCCGATGATCGAGCGCTTTTCGATCAGGGTATCCTCCAATGCTGGGTTGGGAAATCCTCTGTCCCAGGGGAGACGGTCACCCTCACTCTTATTCCAGAGCTCAGCCCATCCTTGGACGTAATCCTTGTCCTTGTATGTGGCCAGGAATTCCGGGATGCTGGGAGGGAGCTTGGGGCCGTTCGACATGATGGTTCAATGAGATAAGACGAAGCCGATAGCGATTTGTGAATCTAGCACGTCCGCGAATCAAGTCTCGAAGTTCATATATAGTAGGAGGCGGGGAATGGTTTCGGGGAACCGGTTCGGTCAGTCTACCCAAATTGAAGCTTCCCCAGGATTTCAATCGCCGATCTCTCGGATCTCTCTCATAATGACTAATGATTCATAAGCGAGGTTCGTCAGAAAGAATACAATCAATCATATTGCTCCTGTAAGAGAATATCATCATGCTTTACAGAATTGTGGTAAGGGAAGAACTTGGCCGAATGTTTTTGTAGCATGTTAGGTCGAGCAGCAAATGAGACCAGTGATCAGAGATAATCCTAGGCATCTCGAGAGCACTCCGTTATATCTGATTGATGCTAAAAATCAAATCATCTAAACGTGCATCGGATACATATCACTGGAATTACACCCTGGAACATACAGAAACTAGTTATATTTCGAAGCTTTTGTGAGACACTTGGATGCACTGCTACAAGATCCTCCTAATGACTTTGCAAGTCTAATTTTCGCAGAGAAGATTTGTGATAGATTCACATTCATTGACTCAGACTGTGGAGCAGTCGAGTTCAATCATTTTATGCTACAGGAATCGCCATTCCATCTCCTCTGGGGTCACTTCCAGCACTGTAGACCAATTGTCCATCGTCGTAATGACAGCGAATGATCTGTCCGCGACCAAACATTCCCCTCTGCCACCCGGTCAGAACCTTGACTTGGTGTCCAAGCTGCTTGAGACCTTCAATCGCTTCTTCACTGATACCCTCCTCGATATAGACTTTCTGATTGCCAGGCTCAGAGTCAGCCGCGATACAGATCCGTGGAGCATCCAGCGCTGCTTGAGGATGATAGTTGAATGCAAGCATGTTGAGAAGGACCTGGACATGGCCCTGCGGCTGCATGAAACCACCCATGACACCGTAAACAGAGTGAAGAGAGCCATCTGAGCAGTTGGTGATCAGCGCAGGAATGATTGTATGGTATGGTCGCTTTCGTGGAGCCAAAGCATTAGGATGAGCCGGGTCTAGAGAGAAGTTGGCGCCGCGGTTCTGTAGCGTAAAGCCACAACCTTTGGGGATGATACCACTACCGAATCCAGCATAGTTACTGTTGATGAAGGAAATACCGTTGCCCTCTTTATCAGTCACAGCGAAGTAGACGGTATCGCAGTGATTGTGAGCTGGACTACCGTGATCAATGATGTCTGCTGCTTTCTTCGGGTTGAACAGCTTCGCGCGTTCAGCCAGGTACTCCCTCGAGACCAGCTCTTTCGAGGGTACCTTTTCCACATCTGGATCTGTGACCCACCATGAAGCATCGGCGAAAGCAATGCGAAGACTTTCGATAACAGCGTGAAGGTACTCTGTCGAGTTGTGCTGATCCTCGGTAAATACAGGAATCTTTCCCGTACGTTCGAGTTCCTCAAGAATACCCAGGGCCATGAGAGCAACGATGCCTTGGCCGTTGGGTGGGTGCTCCCATAATTCCACCCCTTGGTTTGCTTCATCGTCTGTTCCAGCGGTCTGTTTTTTGACAATATCTTGGCCCGTGAATTTGAGTGAGATAGCTTCAGTATTCTGTGTTCCGGTTTCAGCATGATACTTGAGATCATCCAGGGTCATATAGCCACCCAGGTCCTGAACGACCTTGACCAGCTCTTCTGCAACTTCGCCTTCATAGAACCCCTTCTTACCCTCCACAGCAAGCTTTCGGAAGGTCTTCGCCAATGTTGGGTTCTTCATGATTTCACCAGGAAGAGGGCTTCTAACACCATCTTTGGCTTTTGGATCAGGCTTGAGCATCTCCCGAAAATTTGGAGATGCATTTCGTAGCAGATCCTCACTCTCACGCCACTTGCATAGCAGTCAGAACGGCATATTATACCACCAATGCTGGACAAACGAAAAAGGATAAACTTACAAAGTAGGAGGACAATTCTGACACCGCGAATCCTTGCTCACCCAATTCAATTGCTGGCATCAGAATCTGCTCCAAGGACAGATTGCCACTCCCATATCTCTCTACTGTGTCTACCCATCCAGCAGCTGCGCCGGGGGTAGTCACCGATAGGACGCTGGTCATTGGGATGCTCTTCTTCTCATCGGCACCGATGTTCAAATCCTTCCTGATCTTCTCGAGCGTCGCGTTGGCGGGATATCGGCCAGAACCGTTGAGTGAATGGACTTTTTTTGACTTTGCATCATAGAAGAGACAGAACATGTCTCCACCAATCCCTGTTGATGAAGGCTCGGTGATATTCAATGCGGCGGCTATTGTTGAAACAAGTCAAATCTGGTCATCGTCGCTCATTGCAATCAGCACTTACCCACTGCTACAGCAGCGTCCTGGTGAAACATCATAGTCAGTGGAGCTGCTACCCGAAGAAATGTCTGATTCCACACATACCGCAGCATTTCCTCCTTCATTCAGGATTTTATGGCCCGCAGCGGCCGCCAAAGGTTGCGTACAAGACACAATGCCTTTTGTACTGTGGACGGTGCTTCTTCTGCTGGCAAACGGGACAAAGTCGGGGTTCAGTCTGGAATAAATAGCGTGGGAGTTGAGAGGCATCTTGAAGAGAAACGACAAGGGCAAACGAAGAGTAAGTAGGCCGTGAGCTTGAGCAAGGAGAAGATGGTGGTTGAACAATGAGGGGTGGACGACTCTTAAGTAGGACAACAGATGAGGACTACCATAGGGATCTACTACTATCGGGATGCTCCGCTCCTTTGCGCCGTCCGCTTAAGTACGATCATAACCTTATCACCAGCTTGTCATTATTTGGGAGGCTGAATTCAGGAACACCTTTTTGACATTGGCAGAAGAAAGAAACGCAACGTTTATTGAGATGTGCCATGCTTAGAGTATCTTCCTGTCAGCATCAATACCCTCCACTGCCGGCATCAAGTGCCTCGATTTGGCTTGTTCTCGACGAAGCGTTGGACATCTTCCCGAGGAAAAAGAGGAAGATGGAGAAGTTGGGGTCACCTTCCTCTTCGGGAATGAGGGGTAGCTGTACTGCTTCTGGTTTAGTGCGGGAGAGATTCGCGTGACTTTTCCGATAAGACGAAGGGGCACTGGCGTCATATCATAACCACCTCTCGCTGAGACGCTGATGCTCTGGATAACCCAGCAGTATTGTCATAAAGATAGAATCTCAAGTGTGTACAAAACCTCAAACAGACCTTCGTCACGCTTAAGGTCTTCCGTTCACCTTCGGCTTCTCCATCCCCGAAACGAACCACTGCTCTGGACCCGTCGCCCCGCGCCGACAACGGAGGGATCATCCTCATCCGCATCATTCTACTGTATATTCTGCACGGATGGCTGCTATACAAAAGTGATGGCCTTTCCTCATTAACTGTGTGGTAGCTGTCTATATTGAATTTGATCTTTCAATGGTTCTTCTGCTCCAGACTGAGTCTGCCAACTGTGGGGCTGCCTCGAGCCGAGCGCGTCCTCTTTCTCGCCTCTGTTTGATGGCATAATGGTGGTGTTTGTTGACCATGACCACGATGTCTTCAACAGGCATCGCTTCCTTGGAGCCCACGATGACACATATCAGGCGTACCTTTTGCCCGATAAGCCTGCGCTGTCGAAGTTGAAGGGTATCAGCTCTGATCCGTCAAATCTTCCTGAAAATGATCATCCTGCTGATTCAATGCACGGTCGTACAAAACATGACGGCTCTCATGAGATACTGAATCGAAATGGGTTTTCAGCTGCTTTGAGTTGCTATCCGTATGCCATGCTGACCGATCAGTTTCTGCCAACATCTCTTGGGTGCTGACTGAGGCTTCAGAATTGTCAAGGAAATTGCCCGACAAGTCGATCTCAATACCCTGTATGCCCTCTCCCGAACCTGCCGTCAGTTCTATGCCAATCTAGCACCATATCGCCATCAGCTGGTGAAGCAGACCCTTCGTTGTGAGAACGAGTATATTGAAACTTTGTCGGACCTCTTGGATGGCAGTGCGGCTATTCCTGACAGCGTGAAATCTGTGCTCCGACTTGTGAGTCAAGGAACCCGGACTTCCGGCAGACTGGTCAGGGGTAAGGTTGGTAGATGTGCTCGGGATATGGTAGCGGAGTGTCGGAGATGCTCCAGGATCGTATGCAGGGTATGACTGAGTCGAGCATGTGCCAGTGATAAGCCTACTAATGGCATCCGCAGAATTGCGCCATCAAATCCCCTACCAGAAATATGCTCAAAAATCGCGTTCGTCGTCTATGTACCACCTGCCAAACGGCACCCTTGGCGGCCCATCTGACCTGGAATACTTCCAGTACAACTACTTCTGAAACCCAGGTGTCGCCAGACCTTTCCGTTTTCACAGCATCAGCTTTTATACATTCACCATGCTCGTGCGAAGATATGGTATGGCTTTGTTATCCATGCGGACAAACCCTACGCAGTGGTGACACTACTTACCGCCGTGTGTGGACTTGGCGCACTCGGTATAGCACATATCTTGGGGGTCTAGGCACTGGGATTGGTGAGGGATGTCAAGGGGTGAAATGTGGTCGGGAAGAGGACTGTTTAGCTGCTCAGGAGATTGAGCTGGAGGTGGAATGTGAGGCAGACGAGTCGTCACCCCCAGGAAGTCCGCACAACCATAACCACGGCAATGCACGCGGACACGGTCACCTCAGTCCTCACGATGAGCTTCTCCGGCACCAGTCATCAGAAAGACATAACAGTCGTGATGAAGAAAAACCAGGGTACTTCAGGCAGGAAATCATTGGGATAGGCGGACGAGTCAAGCAAAAAGCGAAGAAGCGTGTCACTGTCGGAGCTTGTGTTGTGGAGTATGAGGATGAACGTGATACCGGTCAATATCTAAGTCGAGAAGAGCAGGGATTGAATAGGAGCTGGTGCGGTTGGTGCTGGAGGATTATTCCATCCAAGGATGACCTAGCCACCCGCTCTATACTCTGACATAGCAAGTCCTTGTGTATATTAGCCATGAAGTATATAGGGATAGTGTAGTATACGGCATTACAACATAGTGACTTTTATGCTATTGTAATATGCAAGTGAAGTTTTCGTCGCACACAGACACAATTATGACGAGGACCGAGCACTTGTTAAACATGTAAAATTCAGAGCTTGGTATTGATTGATCCGTACCTAGGTAGGACTTGATCACAGCTTATTCAAGCATATAACCAATAGCACAGCAAAAGCCAGTAGGCATAGCGAGGACAAGAAATCATCTATATCTCATGATTGGCCCTCGGCCTCTGATAATATCCATCTCCCAAATGCACACAGTATATTCGTTGACCATACAGATTCGTCCCATCAGACACGATGAATCTCGGACGACGCATGTCTCATCCTGCTCACTGGCTAAGGAATCCCACTTGTATGATACAGCACAGGCACCCTGCAGTGCAATGCCCCCGATTCGGCATCCTTTCGGTATCTCTGGGCTTTTCATAACATCCGCAGTCCGTCGTACAGCAGCCGCCCGAGCCGCGCAGAGATACCAGTTGGAGTCACTTCAAGTCAGGAATGCTCTTCGAGTTCAGAACAGCGGGGTTCGGTGGATTTTAACGGTGTTAGAAGTATCGAGAAGACGTGCTATTCAGACTGACCTTTGCAATCTCGCTTTCGTGCAAGATACCACTCGATCGTAGTCTCCAGAGAAGTGGTTTGGCTGATCTTTCCGGAGTCTCACTCCATATATCAACCTGGCCTTGTCTAGGCTGCCAAGGTTCGACAGGAGAAATGGCGTAATCATCAGGGCTTCATGTTGGTTTGGGCAGGAGTCCGCAGTCCACACTCTTTCAGAGATATCTTTGCAGCTGACGTTCTGGTCTCTGGAGCAGCTTGAGGTTGCCCTTTCTCACTACTGCAGGTCTAATCGGCCTCCATAAGCTAGCGGTAGAAATTGCTCTCAGCCCCATCTTTCAACGCGTGTAGCTCTAATAGCGTCGGTGCTCCAGCAACAACATTGTAGAAAAGTTAAGGAGAGAACGTGGTTAGGAATGACTGCGGTCCAGGAGTCACATCGTGCACGACCTTCATAGTCACGTAACGCCTCTCCCCACTAGGGCTTCCCATTTCTGTATCCTATCATCCTCTCGCTGGAAGCGGAGCAAAGCACCTATTACCATATACCCTGTGGATTTTGCGTTGATATAGAGCTTTCAGCGGTGAAGAAGAAACTAATTAAGGCAGTCAAAACTACCGTGCCTGTCTCGAGGCATAGGTGGACTCTTCTTACCAGCTGCCTGGAATAATTGCTCGACTAGCAACTCCATTCCGGGTTTATACTACTATGCTTATTTTCGTGCTTGGTTCTAAGCCAATTCTAATCAATCTTTCTACCGCTGCCTTCAATGTGAATGCTGGCTCAACTTCTTCAGTGCGGCTTCTCAGGGGCCGCTTTTATTGTTTTTCTAGCGTAAGCAGCCTCGGGTTCTCACATCATCAGTATTCAGAAACGGTTAGATCGTGAAAGGAACTCATGTGAGTGCTGATCTAGACAAAGTCAGAGGCGAGAGCTACTGACATCATCTTCAGACGGAGCTTTCTACGATCGATACAATTGCCATGGGGGAATATCATGGATCTGAGGGCTCGACGAGGACAATAGATGGAGACATGGGTCAAAAGCGAAGAGATTAAAGGACACACGCGTCGAGCTGGTCATCATCAGGACCGAGTATCAATTAGTAAACAGTTAAAGGAAGCGAGAAAGTCTATCTGCCAATGAAGCGATGAAATCAAATCAAACAGTGCGATGAATCCAAACGGTTCTATCGTGATGGCGTTTCTGTTCAGAGACACGTGAAAGCGGAGGAAAGCGGTAATTGTACAATACTTGGACATGATCGTATTGCTGCAGTAGTCTGTAAGTGAATCGTGGGTATATGCTCGTTAAGCAACATAAGGAAAGACATAAATGAAGTAAAAATAGAAGAACACCGCATAGTAACAGACCAAACGGGATGAGCACCTGAAGCCTGAATGTGGTGAGCTATACAAGACATGCGCCTGGCCATGAGCCTTTTATCAGAGGACGTGAGTTGAGGATAGGTGTTGGAGACATTGTCTGATGACACTGCTATGAAAGGTTTCTGGTTGCTGCCAGCCTTTTTTTCGTGAGATAGATGGTGAGCATGACGAGATTGCTTGCGATCAGGCGGCGCCTGCGGTGTTTATTCGGCGATAGACTCGGGTAAAATGGTATACCGACTATAGCGTCCAGGACTTCCAGGGCATAGTTTGAAAGGGTACGGCGGGTGGGAGGTGGTGGTCATCATAAGTGACATGGTGTGTGGGTGTCCATGTAGGAGAAGGATAATGACAGGCAATAGGCTGTCAACCAGTTAGCTTACAGACTGAGTAATACAGAGAGACATGAACAACATACTGGAGAGAGCAGACTTTCATTCAAAGTGATAGGAACCATTGAGGATAGATTGCCCTCGGCAGGATCCCAACACCGCAACGTGGAGTGCATAGAAACCGGCGAAGACGTCAGATCAGAGTCGACGATGCTACTTGGATACGAGTCGATCATTGTAGCTGGGGTAGATGAGAGTGAGCAACGGCTATGAGGCGGGAGAGAGAGCGTGGCGCCGTCCGAGGCGGGCGACGGGCATGTTTCCGGTGTTGCATAGAAACGAGTGTCCTCCACGGACTCAAAAACCTGGTGACCGCCATACATGGATACCTGAGGAGCTGAGTGCATGTCCATCGAGTTCCACATCAGAGAGCAGTCGCTCGCAAGGCTCGGGTGGATGGACGAGCCCACCAGGGCTTCAATGGACATTGAGCTTTGTGACTGTGTGGCAGCGAGATATGTGTTTATGGCTGGATCTATCGGCATGCACTTAGACACTTGAGGTGGTTCCGCAATAGTAGGAATGTGCCTTTCTCGCTCCCATTGCGATGTGCTCTCCATCTGTGCCTCGAGCTCACTGTGAGGTCGACTGTCAGCTGCGCCTCCAGAAGAGCCCCATCTCGATGATGAGACTTACTGTCTTGCCATGTGTCGCGTTAATAAGTCTGAACGATGGAACTCCTTTTTGCAGTTCTGATGGGTGCACCGGTATAAAGCTTCAGGCTTGTGGTTCAATTCATGACGTCTATAAGATGGTAAGTAATTATGTTGTGATACAATCGAAAGTCTATGCTACCTTCTATGTTCTGCTCTTGTAAACACCTGAAGACTTGTTAGCAGGTCCCTAACACGGTCAGATATCGGGGGACCAACCTTGTTGCAACCTGGGAATTCGCAAGCATGTACACGCTTGCCCTTCTTGGCTTTGCTGATACGATGCGTGGTAGGCGTGTAAGTGATAGGAAGAGGAATCTCTGCTGCTGCATTGCTCCGACGCATGATCACAGTGGTTTGTTTACTAGCAGCGGAGGACAATGATCTTTTAGAGGTAGAATGTTGTGGTTGAGAAGCGTTTAGTGCGGAAGATGTGCTTGAGGCGTGGATGGATGATGAGGAATGGACTGGCGATTGAGAGCAAGATATAGTTTCAGAGGTTGAAGAAGCACCTCTCAGCATGCCGCAGGTACCCAGGACAATATGTGGGGGAGGTAGGCTGTGATGTAAGTTATTATTGTCGTTCTCAGCTAGCAGCGATAAGATTGGTCGATGGCGAGGAGGGTGAGATCAGATACTATAGAGAAAAAAGCCTCGCATGCAAGTGACAGAGATGCAGCAGAGGGAAGAAAAAGAAAAGAGGCAATATGAAACTGACGGAATGGTGGCAAACGTCTGGGGAGACTGAGGGGATGGAGGTGAGAATGAGGGCGTTGATATAGATTGTCGAACCGTCGGAGTGGATATGCGAGGTACCAAGTCAGCCTACTCCAGAAGATCTTCCTCACACCCCAGCCAACAATTGGATGGTTTGATGTGAAGATGATAGTGAAGAATCTAGAGAAAAAACCTGAAACAATGGTATTATTGATGATGATTATTTTTGGTCAAACATAGAAACAAGTCATGTAAGTAAGCGAGAGGTGCAGGTTTGATGATCAATCTGCAGGGTGATCATACAAGCATGGCTATGTGCCTACTAGCTAGGTATACCTTGGATGACTCGGTAAAATTGTTATACATATTGGCAAGTTCTGCGGCTGCAGACTTAGTGTGAAACTAGAATAAAAATACTCCAGAGCACCTAGCTAAGACGGTCTTAGTTACTTTGGAATTCCAACTTGACTGCGGACTGAAATCAGTGAAGCATCCAAAGTTCAAACCTCTCCAAAGTTTAATAAATGAGATTAAAATGGTGGACCAGATTGCGGAGGTTACATTACACGGGAGATACAGGAAAGTCAAAATTCCCCCTGAAATTCAGTTGAAAATACTGGCTGGATATACCTGAAAATACCACCCCAATTTCAGCCAATCCATTGGATGATTAGTCTGGGTCATCCATAAGCAGACCACCAACATCCATGACCAGAAAGGGCTCGGATTAGCTCATGCGGCTGAGGCGCATTCACAAAACATGGTGCATAAGTAACGATTTGGAATATTTTTACCCTCGAGTCAACAACGTGTACAGCCAGGATTAACCACGTCCCAAATATACTTCAACGGTTTTTGGTTAGGCTGATTCTTATGCGCAAGGAAGAAGCTACCTACCTAGACTCTAGATCTTCAATCCCAAGCCACAACTTTAGAGTGTCGTACTGTGTGAGGGACCAAAAGGATGTAGGATTGTCTGATACTACGTCGTAGACAGAGCTTTACTATTTACCCACTTCGCTTCAAACACTTTCTTTTCATTTGAAAATGCTCTTCCAACACTGAGGGTAGGGTACTTCCATCACTATGAGGGAGTAACGAACGGAGTATACGTCCAACAGTCATGATGACGAGACAATTTCTGACGGTCAAGGGTGTCCTCTGTACGTAAAGTAGAAGCCATCCCGGACCAGCAGCATGAAAAGCAATAGAAAAGGGTAATAATAGCAGTCCATAGGACGAGGTTGAAAAGTGTTGGTTGAACAGTGCCTCTGATTGGCTGATTCGTAAATACTTCCATCTTAGCTGCTTTTCCCCACGGAATGTGTGCTAATTATACCACATTCTTCTACCTTACCTTTCTTGAGTAGTAGGTAGTGTAAATTGCTGCTCTGCAGGGATATTTGCTTTTGTTCTTTTCCTTTTTTTTTTTTTTTTTTCTCGGGCTAGTTCGGCACCGCTGACACCTTGTAACAAAGGCATTCAGGCTTCTCTCAGGCTTTTTTTCCCAGATATGGAGACTCTCCATCTGTCCCACTCTCGAGAGTTCAGCGAAATGAACCATCGACAAATATTGTGATGATTGAATTATTACGGACTCTTTCGCTAAACACCAGCCAAGAACCAGAGTGGAACCAGCCCGGGCGGCTCATTTGGCTTCTGACCTGTCTTTTATACACATTCCCGAGCCCCCCGAACTAAGGCTAA